>NW_005054394.1:496606-497691 GCF_000277835.1 Geospiza fortis | reverse complement strand
AGGAGAGAGCAGCATCCCAACCCTGGCTGCTGACACTGGAGGCACTCCATGAGGTACCACTCTGCTCTCATCGGCTTACAGACAAATCACTGGGGTTGCAAAGGTTCAAAATCAGATGGTGACTGAGACACATTAATGCTGGAGCTTGCAGAGTTGAAGGAAGAAGCGGGTTTTTTTCTTCTTTGGCACAGAATTTGCTCAATTTATGCCCTCAGAGGGTGAAATATGGGAGGGAAAACAGCCTTTCTTCCACCCAGCTCTGCAGTGACAGAAGTGTGGTTTTTGAGTGACCTGGGATTGTCTGGTCCTAAGTACTGTGGCCTGTGCTGGGTCCAGAAACCACCTCCAGCAGCTCCCTTTGCATCTGCTGTCCTTCCTGGTGTGTGAAGCAGTGGAAGGACTGCTCAGATCATAAATCCCTCAGGAATGGAACAGGAGCAGATAGAGTAGGTGGCAAATCTGCTTCTGAGTCTGGAAGGGCTCTTGGGTGTTTTGGCATCTCTTTAGGAGATACCAGGAAAACTCCCCCATCTGGAGGAGGAGAACCTTCCATGAAAACCACCAGCAACCTGTAAGGCTTTGCATTTTATTTATTTTATTTTATTTTATTTTATTTTATTTTATTTTATTTTATTTTATTTTATTTTACTTCATTGCATTTTTTCATTTTATTTTCCATTTTATTTCATTTAATTTCATTTTTTTTATTTTATTTTCCATTTTATTTTACCATGTATTTAATTTTATTGCATTTTATTTTATTTTTAGACCCCTTCTATCCTCCCAAGGTGTAGCTATGCGAACGCCCAGCCCTGAAGGCAGGTTTTTACACGACAGCAGCGCTCAGAGGGGATGTTTCTAGCGCGTTGTGGAAGAAATCCGAGGGCACCAAAGGTGTAAGGCGCACAAAAGCTTGTCTCTTCCCTTCTTCCTTACAGCCTAGAAATGGAAACGAAAAGGGTCCGCGGCTGTTGATCACATCCCGCCAGGCTTTAGGTCCGAAGATGGACCGGGCTGCGGTTCACACGGCAAAGCGGAGCGAGGGGAGCTCCTGAGTCGCAGGGTCGGGGCGCACCCCGGGTCTC
>NW_005054394.1:491051-495509 GCF_000277835.1 Geospiza fortis | reverse complement strand
AGGGCGGCAAGCGGAGCCCGCCGGGACTGGGGCTGCTGGCGAAGACCCCCCTGAGCCGCCCGGTGAAGCGGAACCACGCCAGGTACCGCCGCATCCAAACTTTGATCTACGACGCCCTGGAACGACCCCGCGGCTGGGCGCTGCTCTATCACGCCTTCGTGTGAGTACGCGGGGCGCGGAGCGGGGCTCCGGGGGCGCGGCCGGGGCTGCCCTGGGGGGTTTATCATCAGCGTTTTGCTTTATCATCCTCGGGGTGAGGCGCTCCGGGGGCCGGCTGTGCCTGGAGCAAGGGTCTGGTACGGGGGGTGCTGCTGAGCGGCTTTATTTCTCTTATGTCGTCGGGTTTTCCAAAAGGAGCAGCTGCTCTTAACTCTGTGATTCTGTCTTGCCCGTACCTCCACGTTGCCTTGGAGTGGCATTCCCGAGCCTGTGTGTCTGAGGCACTGGAGGAAGGATGCCAGAAAAACCAAGCTCCGGGCGGTTTTAAGGCTCGAAGTGCTTCAGGGGAACGCGGCCAGTTCAGCTCAGCCTGGAGCGTGAGGTTCAGCTCGCTGTTGCAGACCGCGGGTGAACCGATCCCTTCCGTAGCTAAAAGCGTCAAATGAAAACCATCGGGTTTCGGTCCGATAAGCATCACCCCGCAGTGCATGAAACCCGAGCATTGCAGCGCTGTCAACCAGAAAGTTACACTGACCACAAGTGAACCGAGAGGAAATAAACTCGTTTTATGGCCCATAGGTGACAAGTCAAGAGAATGACAACTGGTTTGCATTCCTAAAAATTCTGTTGCCTTAAGTTGTCATAAGGAATATCAAAAAGATCATTCTGTCAACATCACAGAATGGAGTTGGCAGAGTCGTATTAAAATAAATGTTTGTTTTAGTGTTGTGAATGTGTTTGAAAACCCAGGGGTTTGTCAGCGATCATGGTGGTAGTGTTTTTCTTTGGCACTATAAGGTGTGCAGAGCTTTATGTGACAGAGGATTTAAGGAGTGATTTTTGAAATTGGTTTATTTGCCAAAGACAAACAAAGCTCTCTAGGCTGCATGGGTTGTGAGCCTGGATCTCAGGAAGTACTGATCATTGGCTTAGTCCTTGCACCTGCAAATAAACAATTCGAGTGTAGGGCTGTGATTTTACCTTCAGGCATATTTTTGTTATGTTCACAGTGTTTTAGCCCTGAGCAAGAGTTAAAAGGCAACCATCACTACTAGAGTGCTGCTTGTGTACCACTCATTCACTGCTGCTCCCCTCTTTTCAGTGTTTATTCATCAAGTATATCTTGGGACTCAGGTCCTGTTTTCCAGCTTAAAATCTGAAACTGGAAACTGGATGCTGTGACACTTTTTTTGGTTCTTTCACCTCTTTTTGCCATAGGAAAACTCGTGCTAGCAAGCAGGCAGTGACAGCACTTGAAGTGTGTTTTGCTGGGAAGGCTCTTAGGTCTGGATCTTGCTGTTAAGTTCTGTTCAGCATTACATAATGCTGCTGGGGACAGAGGGGCACCCCTTTCATCCTGCCTTGGCCAGCCCTCACACCTCAGTGAGGCTTTAGCACACAGCAGAGCATTCCAAGCAGTTTGCACCCCTCTGTGGCAGCTGGGTCAAATCTGTATCCAGGCTCATGTCTGGATATAAGCAATAGGACAGTGGATGTGTCTGGAGAGGCTCAGGTGAGATTCAGACAATTGACAATACTGTAATTGAATATTGAATTCATTGAATTGAATTGAAATGAATAAAATAATTGACAATTATTTGCAATGGTATAAGAATTTCCAAGTTAGACCATTCATTTTAGATAACTCTCTAGATGTGTGGTTGACTTTAAGGTACTTATGCAATATGGATCACAGAATGGGAAAAAATCATGACGTTTGTAAGGTTTGATTCGTCTTAGGAGTGGACCTGACACTGTGTGGTCAACTTCTCTTTGATGACTACTCACTCCTGCAAAACTGAAATGTCAGTCTGACTCACAAAAGTCAGTAACAGTCTTGTGAAAACCATCAGTGCCAAATTCAATATTAATGAAAATGAAACAAAACAAAACACTTCTAGAAGTCCTTATCCTTAAAGGAAGTAAAAGACACAAGTCTGTCAGCCCAGCATAGACACTCCATCCCTCCCCAGGACATCCAGATGATCTTTCTGTGCAAGTTGGCCCCACTGAGTTTCTGTTCAGTCTCAGCTCCCTCTGAACTCAGTTGAAGCTGTGGGGTCTTACCTCACTATAGGATCCAGCCCAACAAAAGGAATCTGCTGAGTGATGGAGGAGTGTTCTGGGATCTGGCTGACAGGCTTCAGGGCTTGTTCCTGCCACTGGAGGAGGAAGACCTGCTTGAGAGCAGGAGCTGTGGGGAAGCAGCATCTAAGCTGATACCCAGAGTCTTTATTCTTGCCTTCAAATGAATTGTCTTGTAACCTTTTTTCCTTCTTTAAAGGAGTCTCTCTTGTTTGGAGGTGCTGCTGTGATGCAGTGTAGTTCCATCCCAGCAGTCTCCCAGCGCTTCTTTTCACACTAGAACAGTTTACACTTTTCCTTGGGAAGGTGAGAGATTGCCAGTCTTCCCATAAAATCTATAAATTTGATCTTGTTTTAATTTTCAAGGAAAGTCCCATTTATGTTATCTTAATGGCATATTATGATTTGTCTCATCTGAGTAACTTTGCAGTAAGTGCCATGCACCCAAAATTAACCAGTAAGATTGTTGCTGTCAAATACAAATAACTAGAGAATAAACAGTTGAGGGCCAAAAGGGATTTGAGGATGGCTGGATGTGATGAATTCCTTGTAGATCTGAGCATTCAGAGGTGTTTAACGAAGAGATGATGCAAAGCACTCCAATATTGTGTGTATCCCAGGGTCTGGGAGGCAGGCAGCTGCTGATGCAAGAGGATTGCAACTTTTCCATCCATGCTGAAGGTGTTGTGTGAGGGGCAGGAGGGGGCTGTGACAAGCTCTTGGTGAAAACTTTGCATGCCACAACTTTTGAAAGAGTGGCACTTTTGAAAGAGAGGGGATCTTGTTAAATCATGCAGAGATGCACAAATGGCTGCAGAGGGGTCAGGATCCTGTGTGGATCTCACTGCTGTAATGTGCACATAAAGGAGGATCCTGTGTGGATCTCACTGCTGGAATGTGCACATAAAGGAGGCTTTGGGTTGGCATTGGGTGCTCTGGAATGATCCTGTCTGAGGAAGTCGTTCAAGGAGAGCTCATAAATGGGATCAGGCCCTGCCAAGCCCTAGGGACAGAGGTGCAGCTGAGAAAGGGAGTAATTCCTGATGGAAATTTTAGCATTCAGCTTTCACTGGCAGTAATTAAGAGAAAGCGTTGTGAGATGCTTTCCTTGTGATTCTTCCTTCTTCTTTGTTCTGCACAAGTGAATTTATCCAAGCCTATCCTTGGGGATTTGGTCCCTAAAGAAGCCAGCTCTGTTTCCTTCACCATCTGAAAACATTTGCTCTCAAGTAGCTCTACAGATAGAAGATTTATCTGTCTCTCATGATGAGCCCCTTTGCTGGGTCACCAGGGTTCATGGTGTTCTTGGCAATATGGCAATGTCTTAGTGGTCCTACGTGGTAAGAAAAAATGTTTTTCCCCATGAAAAATTTCATGTCTGTAAAGCTAAACTCTAGCTGAACATTTTCAGTATAAAGTAAAATAAAATAAAATAACCTGAGATTTTGAGATGTTTTTGAGATATTTCATTTGTAAATGTCTCTTGGGTGTTGCAGGTCAGGCTACAGCCTATCCCTGTTCTTTTCTGAGCTCATGTCACTGTAGGTACAGCTGATATTCCCATGATGTTCTGTATTTTCCTTTGTGTTAGGAAGTGCAATATATTGTAGGAAACCCCTGCAGTTGTGCCTCGTGGGATGTGTGCTGTGGCCAGGGAGACAGACTCAAGACCTGTCCGCCTCCACAAACCATCCAAATGCTTTATTTATGCACAGAAGCATTAATGAGTAGAATGAAAAATTGAAACAAGTGAGATTTTTATTTTTCCAGTGTTGTTTTTAGCTGTAAGCACAAAATATTTGGTGGATAAAGGACAGAGTACAGAAAGGTAACATAATATAGATTGTTTAGGATTGCAATTTGTGGAAAATTTTTAACCTGACTTAAAGAGAGGATGAAGGAGGAGTAACTAGGAGATAGTCTCATTTTCATATCATCTTCTGAGACAACTACAGCCTTTACTTTCATGGAGAAAAAGGCTAGGTAGAGGTTTGGGATTAGATATTCCTTTTTGGGGGAGTGTGCAGTATCACCTGCACTCTGCTGGCGTAGATCACCACGATGTACGTGCTGATGTGAGGGGGAAGCCATGGGGAACATTAGAGAACCCTTCTCTGCCATACAATCTTTTTCAGTACTGCTTCATACCTGGAATAAGAAGAGGAGGCAGAGTCATGAGATCTATCAAATCAGCATTTCTGGGAAGCACCTCTT
>NW_005054394.1:470405-491041 GCF_000277835.1 Geospiza fortis | reverse complement strand
AAAGAGTGTCATGGGATTGGGGAGCAGGGTGAAGGTCTGGAGGCTTTCCATTGTTTTTCTCTTTGCCCTTCAGGAGATGCTCCATAAGATGTGCTCACCCCCAGACTCTGTGAGCCATCTGGAGGGAGATGGGGGAAGGCTTGTGGTAAAAAGAGGGACAACTATGAATCCTTTCTTGGCTTTTTTGGCATGGACTTGTATTTGAGGGCGTCCCTAGGGCAGCAGAGCCAGCCTGGTCCATTAGCAAGTGCCCTTTGCTTATGTGTGTGCCAATATGAGTTCTGCTTTAATTATTGATGCTAATTCATCATAATGCATGCATAAATATTCTGCAGTATACTTTGTAAAAACTAATGAAGTCTTAGTCATTGGAGACCTTACCACACGCCTCTGCTCCTGCAGCTCCACCGAGGCTTGAGGAGCTGCCCTGGGATTGTGGGTGCCCTGGGGGGATGTGGCTGTAGCTCAGCTGCTGGCATCAGCTGCCAGGACTGAAGGAAGGTGGGATTTGCTGGGGGAAAGACAAGGGGTAGCACAGCCTGGGGAAACCAGTGCCTGGGTAGTGAGTGGCTGGTGATCCCCAGCTGCAGCTCCGGAGTCCCCTCAGCAGCTCACAGGGGCCCATTGCTTATTTAACCATCCAAACTTCCTTTGAAATTATGGACCAGGCCCTTTTGTGGGAATAAGTGTTCACCTGCAGCCTCAAATCTTTGTGCTTGGGCATCAGTGCTCAGAGCAAGGCGCACTCCCCAGTGGGTACCCCCAGATTGGATTGCTTTGCCCTGTATTCAATTTTGGCAAGTTTCTGTGCTGCCACGGCTCCTGGGAGCTGCAGGCACAGGGCTGCAGGGTGCGCAGGGTGTGCCTCAGTGTCCCTCAGGCCCCTGCAGGTCCCTGAACAGCCTGCTGCAAGTTCACTCCCCAGCTCATCTGATGGGCAGTGGAATCCCTGGAATGTCGGAGGGAAGCAGCGCTGCCAGTGCCAGCAAACACTCTGCAGCTGGGCTTTCAGTGCTGCCAGCTCAGCTGAGGGATAGCCCCTCAAATAGAAGTCACAATCCCTGGTGTTAGGTCTATAAAACTGAACAGTCCCAAATTTAATCAGTTTGACAAGCAATGATATAGCAAAGCCACCACAGCAGCCAGCAAATCACATTTTTCTTCTCTTTTGAGAGACTTGGTGTGAGGAGCAGCAGCAGTTCAGTGCCACCCCAGCACTTCTGGAGACACTGTCAGTGGGAAAGCCCAGGACTAGATTTATCTCAGTATCTCCAGCCTGGGCTCTGGTCAGAGGTATCACTCTTCATAAAAGCCATCCCAGCCCCTTCCCAACCTCTGTTTGTTCCTTGTTGCAAACAACGGAACATGGTAGGGCACAGCAGGGTCTGTGCCCTTCTGGGACAGCTGCTGGGTGCAGAGGACACCTGAGCTTTACTTCTTGTTTTCATCTGAAAGAGGGATTCAGGAAATGGTACAAAAATGAGCAGGGAGAGGCTTTCTACACTTCTTTTGCTCATTTTGCTGTAAAATGTAGGAACACTGAAAAACAAATTTAATGGAAATAAATAGTAACTAAAGACTAATACTAATCCATTTTAACAGCTGGATTAAAAAATTAATACATACATACAATGCCAGTTATCTGTCACTGGGTGCTTTTGTGTGGAGGTGAACATGAAGGTGCCCCAGCCATTCCTACTTCTCCCAAAGGTCACCTCAGAATCCACTCAACCAGCACATTTCTTTTTTTTTTTGATAGCCCTCATCTTCAAATATCACTTGATTGAATCATTTTTATTTATCGCTTATCTAACATGCAAACCTATGCATGTATGTAGAACATAATTCTGTATCCCTTGACTGTCAAAAAGTCCTTTGTGGCATTGAGATGCATGTGGAAGGTCAGACAATGGCATATTCAAGGACAATGCATATTCTGAACAAGGTCTGAACTTGAGGAATTTGAGCTGGGGGTCGGTCTCTTTCTCCGGCCAACAACAGACAGAACAAGAGGACAGTCTCAAACTGCACCAAGGGAGATACAGACTAGAATTAAGGAGGAAGTTTTTCACAGAAAGAGTGATCAAATACTGGAATCATCTACCCAGGGAAGTGGTGGAGTCACCATCCCTCTATGTGTTTAAAAAAAGACTGGATCTGGCACTTGGTGCCATGATCTAGTTGAGGTGTTAGAAGATGGGTTGGACTCGATGATCTTAAAGGTCTCTTCCAACCTAGAAATTCTGTGATTCTGTGATTCTGTGATTTAATAGCTGGAAGAAAATTTCTGATCAAAATTGATCAAATGAGCATTAAGATAATTTATATGTTGTTTACAAACAACTGGTGACCTTAGGCACAGCCAGGTGGCTGGGTACTACCATGATCAGCCTTGCATGGTATCAATAAATGATAACGTTTATTCTTGTGTTTAATGACATTATATTCCCTTTTTGTATTTAAGAATGCCACACTCTCTTGTGCATGAAACTTTACAGAAAGAATGGAGCCATGCATCTGCTATTGCTTCTGGCAGATCCTGTTAATTGGGATAACTTAAATATTAATAGCTTTGCAGGGAATAAGCTCCACAAGAGCTGTTAAGTGTATGCTGTCTTCTGCCTTAGGATGGTAGCTGGGAAACTTAGCATTTTCTGTGGAGAGAGGGACATACCCTGGGATATTTTGGTTCTGGTAACCTGCTTGGAAAAAGGCACTTTTGGAGAACTTCCAGGCTGGAAATCTGTAAATTGCCTTCCCTGGTCTTAAGTGAGCAAATTGCATAAATGTGTGTTTAGCTTGGAGCAAATGAAAGGTCCCTCTGAAGTCAGGAGGAACCTATCCAAGGTGGCACTGAGGTAATCCAAAGCAGAAGATTGTGACTGGGATTTGGTGGAAAGCAGCATGAGATACCATCATCTTCCTCTGTACAACCAGCTCATTGTTCTGCTCAGGCCTGGTGGGATCCTCCTAAGCTCAAGGATCCATCACCCATCTTCAGCCTTCCCATAGCTTAATAACCACCTCTGGCTGTAGTCACCAGGATACCACCTTGTCCTCCTTACTGGTGCAAACCATGCAGAAGTGAAGATGTAATATCTCTAACTCTGCTAAATCTCTCTCTGAAAGAAATGAAAGGATGCTGAGACCCTGACATGAGACATCTCTGGTGTCTCTTGAGATGTCTTTTGCTCTTTCTCCCCTCTACCACATGACTTATCTTGCCCAAGTCTTTCCTGCTTTAATTTTTCTCAGTTGCTGGTGCGTGGAGCTGCAGAGATCCATTGTATGGCAGTGACAGAGGAGGAATCCTCATCCTCTCTGGGTTGCTGTTGTCTTTTACTTCCTTTGACTTCCCACACTTTATTTCATTTCATGGATCCCTGGATCTCACTTGTCCCTGTGTTTCCAGAGCTGTGGCTGAATGCTGCATGAATGTGCTTTGCACTCCTTTGGCAGCCTTTGTTAGTTTGTGATTGTCATGTTGACTCTCCAGTGGTGCTTTTTTAAAAATTTCAAGTGCTTTTATGTTTACTTTATTCTGTCCTCACTAGTGTTTTGATCACCTCCTAGATTAGTACCTCACAATTTTGCTAACATTCAATTTAGTTCTTTTTCTAGATCATTAAGGAAACAGTAAGGCCAGAACTAAAAAACACCATTCAGCATTTTATTAAATAATAACTTCCCTGCTTCCTGGTTAATACATTGTAATTTGTTAGAGTTTTATTTATAGCTCTGGATCCAGCTTTTAGTGTCATATAGTTTCTCCCAGCCATCTGAATTAATACTGAATCAAAGATTTTATGAGATATTGCATCTATGTCAGACCTGCAAGTATTTCCTCATGTCTTTTTGTCCAAACCTGAGTTTCAGGCTGTGCTTATCTGTTTATTTCTGCGATGTGCTTTTAATTGTTATCTCTCCATCTCAGATTTTTCATGCTTTTCACATGATGTGTATCTCAAACAACAAAATAATTAATTGTTCCTGGTGCCATCCACCACTGGAGTAGAGATAAAGCAATGCTGGAAGTTTAAATATCCCAAGCCATCAAGGTCCTATCTCTTCTATGTTTTATAGGAGCCATTAGGGTTAGGCTATACCTAACTTTAGGTCAATGACAGAGATGTTAATCTTAAACCAAAAGACTCTTTACAGGACATTCCCCACTGACTGTAAATTCAGAGTGTAAAATTTTCTGCTTTCAGTGGGGATGGAGGAGAAGCAAGTGCAGCTGCTGAGGGACTGATAGTGAATTCCCCAAAGCTCCTGGTGGGGAGCTGCCCACCACTTCTCAGCAGTGCAGAACCAGCTCTGCTTATCTTTGCTCCCCTCGTGCCTCTTCGTGCAGGCTCAGAGTTTATGAGGAGAGATTACACCCTGAGGAGGGAATGTCAAGAGCACCTGATTGAAATTGCAGGGGAATTCGTTTAGGAAGGTAATTACACAAACTGGAATTTGCTCTTGTGCCTTTGCCAGCACTGTTGCTCCTGTGAGATGTGCTGTGAGAATCTCAGAGCACACAGCTGGGGCTCCCTGATCACACCCAGCCTCCTTCTGTGCCCTGCCCCAGATGCAGCCCAGGACCAGCTATGGCAGCAGCTTTGCCCATGCCCAGAGCAGTCATTGGCCATGTCTTAGCTGATTGTCAGAGCTGTGCCAGGAGTGTTCCCAAGCAGTGACACACTCTGGCTGATGGCAGGACACTGCTGGGTGGTGGATTTGTTGGTGACCGAGTGACTGAGCACAGCTCAGGTGCTGCCACAGACCTGGCACCACTCCCAGGAGGAGTCTGGGGCAGCTCCCTGCTCTGGAGGTGAGGTCAGAGATGTGGACACTCCTATTGCCAGCTGGCCTCAGGGACGCAGAGCTGGGATGAGCATCTTTGGGTTAATAGAACAGACATAATTCCTATATGTGAGATCTTACCACTTTGAGGTTTTCCTCCTGGGTCCATGCAAAAAGCCATTTTTGGGATAGAATATTAGAATAATTTTAGTTGGAAGAGACTTTTAAAGCTCTAGTCCAACCCTGCTGCTGTGGGCAGGTGCACCTTCAGTTTCAGCAGGTTGCTCAAAGCCCCACCCAAAGTGGCCTTGAATGTTTTTGGGGATGGGGCATCCACCACCTCTCTGGGCAACCTTTGCCAGTGTTTTATCACCCTCATTGTAAAAAAAATCTTTCTTATATTTAGTCTAAGTTGATGCTCTTAGTTTCAAACCATTACCCCTGGGATAAGACCTTCACTTAGACAAAGGCCCAAAAATCCTACCCCACTGAAATAATACAGGTTTCACCCTAGGTGTGTGTTCAATAGCATATTTTACATTCTACATCTTTTCTCCTTCCTGTTCATGGGACTTTGCCATGCCTTTTGCCTCTTCTGTTTCAGTGCTGCTTGTGCTGATCAAACTCCCATGGAGGTTTCAACACTTCACCCCCACATCTTGGCATATTAACAAAAAAATACATTTTTGTGATAGAAATCCAGGAGGAAGAGCCCACTCATCATTCATTAAAACTTCCTGTGTGAAATGTGAAGATATTCCTAGTTGTGTGGATGCTGATATTTGGCTGTTTCTCCTGATTGTGTCTCACTCATTATTGTAGATGTTGTTCCATTACCTTGTCAGGTCCTGGGTGCAGAGATGGCATCTGACAGAGACTCATGGCAATTCCTGCTCTCAGAATATGGTGCTATCACATAGTACAGTGTCAAATACACTGCTCTCTTCAGTGTTAAATTACTTCCACAAACTGCATTTCCTTGCTCTTCCTCAGGGCTTGAGTGTCAGTCTTTCCACAGTGGGATCCATCCATCTAGCACAATATCTGAGGTAGCTGTCTGGAATTCTTTTATAGCTGCTGAAGAAAAACAGGAAATGGAAATTTCTGGAGTGCAATTAATCTCATTCTAAAGACAATTTGAAAATGGGTGAGATTAATCACGTCTTGCAGTGCCTGAAACTCTTCCCAGACTACAAAGGAGACCTCATGGAACTAATTTAAATTTAGGTATTTGCACTGAAAACACCTGAGGAATGGGAGACTTTCTGCCTGACCTGAGGGGCAGGGATCAAAGCCACATTAGGACAGCTAAATGCAGATATGTTCATGTACAGTTCTGTGGGTGCAGTAGGGATTTAGCTTCTCTTTATAGTCAGTGGAGATTTAGTCAATGCAATCAGTGGGTTTTAGGGTGGGATTCATCCAACCAGATGTGAGGGTCTGCTTTACATGGAGATAAATCACAACTTCAGCTCCACTGAGCAGCTCTCCCTTGTCTATAGCAGGAGCTGATCTTTGGTAAATGTCTGCAGGATTCAGACAAATGAGTTCTACCTCTAAAGGCAAGAGGAATATGATTCTTACTATTACATAGACTTCTATCTATTATATTAATTCTAATTCTCTTTCCTCAAGAGCTTTATATATGTTGCTACTTAGTATACCAGGCCATGACAAGCCTACAGTCATCCCTGACATTATGCCAAAGAAAATAACATTTCAGTAGTTTTAAGGTCTTTCTCTAGTTGAGATTCTTGAGTTTAACTTTCCACCTTCCTTTTGTTCTCTGTTTTGCCTTGGGCTTTGTCTCCCTGAGCTCTCACATAAATTTGCTTTTGATTTCTGATGGTAATTGCAGTTGATCTTGAGGCCACATTCAAACCCAGTACCTGTTGTACATCTAAGGCTGTGATTGACTGTGTTTTCCCTTTGTCTCTTGTATTTACCTGGGCACAGGAGCTGCTGTGCTGGGAGTTTGCCAGCATCAGTCCTCCTTCTTCCTGTTCCTGAGTTTCAGTCCATTTGCATTGGTCCTCTTGACTACATCACCCAAAATTACCTCCCAAAATCAATGAACAGGCATCACTGTTCTCTAGGTGCCTTTTAGGGATCAGTAAACATTTTGAGGGTGGCTTGAACATTGTCATTTTAAAGCCTGTAAGAAGTGCAGATGTGTGAGCTTCACTCAGTATTTTCAAGGGCATGCTCACTTTCATACACCCGCTGAAGCACGACACCAGAATAATTGAACCTAACGTTGAAAATCACTGGAAAACTGTATGAACTCTGAATGCATGCAAATGCCCTGACATAAAGAAGTGTATCTGGGTGGTGGTGTCTTCCTTGAACAGCTGCTAGTTTGTGTTCTTGTTTTTTGCAGAAATACTGAGCCAGTGACTGCTTTTAGTCATGTCAGTGCAGATGTAGAGTAAATCTATTGCAGTCAGAGGAGCAATTGGATTTGGCTGCTGCACTGAAAGCTTGTTCTGGACCCAGTACAAAATCTTTTTATCTTTCTGGATATTCTGCTAGTGCCAGAGGCCAGGATCAAGGTCTTGCACACAACACACTTGTCCTCCCAGTAGTGTAAGACAGCTTGAGGAGTGAGGTAGGTAGGAGAGATGGAGATCCTATGGCAGAATATCAAGTGAGCACCAACCTATCCCAGAGCTGCCAGTATTCACACCCTGGTGCTCACAGCCTGTTTCCTTCATGCTGGGAGCTGGTTTATCTAAGCATGGAGGCTTTCCTTCCCTCCTTGATCCTCAAAGATGAGAGAGAATTTTTTCCTCCCTCATAAATCCAGTTAATTGGGTGACAAATCCAGTGCAGATAAGCTGGGGAAGTTGTGCAAGAGAAGGGCTGTGTTTCTGCACATTTCTTGGTGTAGGTCGTGTCTGAAATTGGGGCTGTAGGAGGGACTTGACAACTGCAACCATAAAACCATTTAAAGTGGGAGGTTTTAGAGGTCTCCTGTCCAGTCCACAGAGCAAGGTTAACTTCAAACTCAAATCAGGTTGCTTGGTGCTGTATCCAGTTGAGTTCTGTGCATCTCCAAGGTTTGAACTCCATTATATTGCAGGGAACAATAAATTTGGTTGCTCTTTGCAGAACACATTGTTTAATGTGTTTCACATGATGTGCAGATGTCTGGGCCCAGAGTCATGGAGAGTTTTCTTCCTCCCCACTCCATTTAATCCTCAGTGTGCATGGACTGAAGTGAGGTGTAACATCTAGACAGAGATGCTGGGCAGGTCAGCCCACTGCAGAGCAATCAGTGTTCATATTTAGCTGCAAAGGAAGTTGCGTGTCTCTAGGATAACCCAAACCAGTACTGTCTGTGTTTGGACACTGGGAAATGCTAGGTATAGTTTTCGTTAACCAGTAGAGTTCATTGAAGATAGGAAGTCTTTCCCAATGACTTTTTTCTTTTTTAACAGTTTTAATCATTCAGAAGAATCATTCAGTCTCAACTCTACAACTCCTTCTCACTTTCCCATCTCTTTCTCCCTGTCCCTCACTCAATCCTGTCTTCCCTTTTTTCCTTGGTGGCATTCATCACCTCACTACTGAAGAACAGCACCGGTCACTGGATCCTCCAGCTCTGCCTTTCCTACATTACATGACTGGGACAGCGGAGTTGAGTTTGACTTAAAATCCCTCGACCTAAGTGCTGATAGCCGGGTGATGGAGCTGACATGACAAGTTGTCTCTTACTCATACATAGCTGTATTTACTTTTTTTTATCTTTTCTACTCCTCTTTTTAACTTTTTGGATTTTGACATTGGGTTCACCTATGGTAGGATTAAAACTGTGCCTCTATTCCCCCAGAGTCAGGACTCATCAAGAATTCCTTTATCCACGTGGAGCAAGGTAGGTTAGGTGCAAGAATGATCTCTGAATCACCTTGTGATGAGAATATGGCATCCAGGGGTGAGGTCCTTCTGGGGGGCCCCCTGTGACTTTGGGCAAGGCTTTTTGAGTCCCTACACAAACAGATCCTTGTAGGAGAAGCTCACAGGGCTGTTGGGATTCAGGCCCACACACCTGTGAGTCACAGTTCCTGATCACTCTTTGCCCAGGGGTGGTGATGGTGTTGGGAAAAAGTGATTTATTGATGACCTATGGAGGTAACAGCTTCCTTGTGGTGACTCAGCTGTTCTCTCAAGAAAGAGGGAATAAGAAGTGGAGGTGGACACCCATTTATCTTCCCAGAAAGGATACAAGTGGGACTAATGTCTGTCCCTGGTCTCAGCGGTAGGAGGAAGTGGTTTAGGAGCTCAGCATAATCCATGACCTGCAGTTATTTCATGCACAGCTGATACCACAGCTGCAGCTGTTGCTCCCAGAGCCAGGCTGATAATACCATGTCCTGGTTTGCAGTGCCATTTGCTGCTGGTGTTGATGACCAAGAAATTAAAGATGGGAGCTCTTGATGTGACAATAAATGGACAGCAACTTTCTGTAGCAATTGAGCCAGGGCTAAATGCATGAGTCACCACATTCCCCAGCAAATGGGATGAGAAAGAACATTGCTCCCAGAGACCAAAGAAGGACATAATCACCTCCAAAGCAATGTTTTTTTGGACACCATAGGGAAAATCTGCTGTTATAGAGTAATACCTTATAGTTTTCTGGAAACAGTAACTCTAAAGAAAACATCATTAGGAGGAGTGAAGAAAAAGAGATTTTGAGCAGATGGAAATCTGTCTTCATTGGCAATGCTTGTTTTCACTTACTCTACCATGGGTTAATGTCCCAGCAACTTGAAGTAGATAATGTGTTTATTAGCCTTAATCTGAGATTTCCATCAGTGTTTGTTCCAGGCCATGAAGATGGAGTTTCTGTTTTACTAGAGGGCTTTTTAATTGCATAAATGATGGTATAGCATGATTGGAAGGTGATGCAAGATAAATTCAGGCTATACATAAGGCCTAATAGCAGATCACATATCTGCTGAAAGAATTAGCACAAGAAATTATCAATTTTCCACTTGTCATTTTTAAACCAAACTTGGAGAATTTTCTAGAAGACAGCTGTAGACTGTATCTTAGCTGCAAAATATGGGCTAAATCAATGATTTTGTATATTCTTGACTGGCGAGTAGGCAGGACTGCAAGGTGTAGCCAGGAATATGATGGGTTTGGGGGTTGTTGTTGTCTTGTTTTTGTTTTTTTTAGTTTTTTTTTTTTTAAGCAACAGATAAGCAAATGAGCAATGAATTAACTCAGGAAAAGGAGATTTACTTGTATCTTAATTGTATTGTTAAGATCATGATGTAACATAACAGAAGTAGTAGCAGTTACAGTAATTGTACTGGGAAGCTTAAGATGAAATGTAGATGTCTTCCCTGTAAATGCCTAAATGTGCCATTTCAGTCTCCTCAGATGCTGATATAAACCAGGGCTACAGGAGCATTGCTGATCTGCTGAGCTCATCCTGAAGTTAAGGAGACAGTGATTTACCACACCCTGATTGCCAGAGATTGTGCCAAATAAATAGGGATCTTTTGGCTGTAAGAGGAGCTTCAACACATGGCTTAGATGTAGAAATCTACATTACAAATGCTGAGGTGAATCTCATCCTAATTGCGTTGTTGAAGGCCTTGTGGGGATAATAAAACTTTGTGAAGTACTCTGGACACGAGGATAAAACAAGCCAGCCTTTTTGGCCTTGAGGTGACTTTGCCAAATGCTAAAATCCCACACAGTCTAAAGTCTGAAACACCCTTCTCAAAGCATGTACATGCATGAACCAAGATCACCAACTTTCTGCAGTGCTGAATTCTGATTCAGTCTTGTTCCTAAATCTTCTTGTGATGCCCTTTAGGCTCACCTTATGGTGACCTCTGCTGATGTCCCCCTGGTTCCATGTGCATTCAGAGGGTAAATCTCATTTAACAGGTTTGCAGGACTGGGGTCAGAAATTGTTGCTGGTCTTTCTGGTCAATGTAGTCCCTACACTGATGCACTAATGACCAAAAAATGATTGCCAGAGTGTGGTGTTTTGGTTTGTTTGTTTTTTTTTTTTCTTTTTGGAAAGGGCTCTAAGTCAATATTATTGTATTCAGAACACAAACACCTAGCTGTATCTCTTCAGTTATTTTAAAAAGCAATTGCAATATGGTGATTTCTTCAGCTGTCATCTCTCTTGAAGAGTGGGATGTAAGTTTTAGGTGTCCATGCAGTCTCTTTGCTGCTGATCCTCTAAAGGAGAGCAGATGGACCTGTCTGATGTCTGCCTTGTCCAGAGGGAAAGAATAATGATTTTCAGCCCACTTGGGTAGAGAAAAAAAAAAAAGAGGAAAAAATAAGCAATAAAGCCCATATTTTTCAGCGTGAGGAGAGTGAGGTAAGACAGAAGACAGCAAAAGCTCAGGGAAGAATCCAGCAGCTTTGAAAGCAGTTCCAGTGATGGTGACAAAACAGCAGCTGAGCTGCAGAAGGAGGCAAGGGAGATGTTGGAAACAAACTTGCAAAAACGAGAGGCAAGAGGAATAACCTCATTGTGACATGTAGAAGAGAAGGAGGAGGGGAAATAAGTCTACTCTTGCAGGTCAACATGTTAGAAGCACTTAATGAAAGTGCTGCTTGTATAGGGGAAACAACTGAATTGCCCACCTGGTGTTTTGGGGGCTGTTTCAGGCAAGTTCCCCATTTTTGTCTAATCCCAAAGTGTCTACTGATGTTGCTGTTGGTCTGCAGGGAGACTCTGTGTGCCCTGGGTGTGCTGAGAGCAAGCCCAAGACCCGGTGAGCAGTGAGGAGCCTTGCCCAGGTAGTGGAGGAATCCAGCTCTTTGCTGTTTGCACTATTCCTGCTCTGCAGGGAGCCAGGGCTGTGATTTATTTCAGGGTGGCTCCATTGTCCTTGCACATGTCATGGTTGTCATCTGCTCCTGGCAGCACAGGGCTGTGAGCTCTGTCCTGACACCCCAAGAGCAGGAGATTGAAGCTTTGTTTGTTATTCCAGTGCAGAGCTGAGCCTTCAGAGATGAAATCCTGGCAGAGTGTGCTTTGTGGCAATTTGGGCTGTCCTGGAACAGGGAACCTCCCTCTCTGCCCTGTGTGCTCATGGGTCAGCTCCAAGCCTGAAGAAAGTGTGAAGAATAAAGAGAGACACCAAAGAAGCTGCAACTTCTAGGAATGTTAAATGTCAGATAAAAGAGGAATAGCTTAGAATCAGTCATTAAGGTTGGAAAAGACCTTCAAGGTCATAATTCACTGACTGAATACCACCATGGCCCCTAAACCATATCATGAGGTGCTACATTTATGTATTTGTGAACATTTTCAGGATGGTGGCTCCTCTATTTCATTCTCAAAACTAAACTTCATTCTCAAACCTGAGATTTCACAGGACTGGGAGAAGCACATAATGAGGTGATGATTTCAGCTGTTCTCTTTTCTCATGGCCTGACAACACTTCTCTTCAATAAGTTTCGGTTTCTTTACTTCTTTACTTCTGTGTTTCATAAAATGCCCTACCCTGCAACATGGCTATCAAGGTGCAAGATCTTTTGTAATTCTCTGTTATTGCTTTTATAAAATTTACATCATGTTCCCTGCGGATTGGTTGTTGTTTGTTGGGTTTTTTTATATATATATTTTATTTTAAGATGAGGCAGAGGAAAGTCACTGGCCTCTCTATGAGTCAGCAAATCTACCATAAAATTAGAGTTTTAGTCTGAGATTAATCTTCATGTCATGGCATCCTTTTTAAGCTCCCAAATAATTTTTAGTGGCAATAAGGATATTATTAGCAGTGTGCAGTCATGTGATAAGTCAAAATGAATAGGAGATGAATGTGATGGCACAGGTTATGTCTGACATACCTATGAAAGTGTGTTTGAAATAGTGTGGTACCACACAGCCACTGCAGCCCCTATCCCTGTTTGGATGTAGGGGCCTTTTTTACTAACTCAGAAATTATTTGTAGTGTATTTATATATATATTATAGAAGCACCTTCAGGGACAAGCAGAGATGAAAACCCTTTGGGCTGTGCATCCTTGTACTCCCAGAGTATCCCAGGCTTCTTCCAGCACTTCTAGGTCCCACCACAGTGCTTCCATAATATCTCCAGCCTTCTTCTGATGAGATGTGGCCACACCTGCCCTCCTCAGAGATGCTGCTCACCCTGCCCAACCATCCCTTGGGCTCTGCACTGCCCAGACAGAGAAAAGAGCATCCTTGTCTCAAGCTGAGGCCAAATTGGTACATAACAGGACACAGAAAATAACTGTGATTACCAGCTGGGGCAAGTATAATTTAACAAGAAAGCAGTTGTGCTTACTGTAATAATTAGTAAATATTAGTGTTTTGCATGCATGGCACAGAGAAAAACGTCCTGCAGGGGAAGACTGGAAGGAGCATAGTGCTGGATTTTCTGGTTCCCACAGGCTGCTCCTTCCTTGCTCAAGGGACAGAGGGTGAAAAGGACAGCATGAAAAAGGGGCCAGTGAACAGGAGAAGATGGTGTCTCTGGTGGAAAAGAGAGTGATGTCGCTCCAGAACCATTAGTGGTTCAATATTAATAAATATTCTTTGATAACTGGGGATTAAGCCCTTCATGGTTGTTTTGGGAAGACATTGGGAGTCAAGGTCAGGGATCACTTGAGAGACTGTCCCCTCTAACTGGCCTTTAAATGGTGTTCAACATACATCTGCAAGGCTGGCATCCTCAGTGGCAGTGTCTTCCCTTATGGCACAGATTAAATTACTTTCTGAAGGCACCTCTGCTTTGTCACTGTTCCTGAGGTGGGGCTCACCTCAGGAACAAGTTGTGCACACACAAACTGCTGATAATCCTGCTATTTTCACTCTCGGGGACAGAAGACAAACCAACTAAAGGCAGTCATATTTCAGCACTAATTCAGCTTCTTTTTTATCAATTCAGCTCACCATGGATGAAGGAGCTACTGACTTCGGGACCTGGGAACTGTTCTGCTCATAGTGCTGAAGAGACAGGAGTGAATATTTGATGACATTAATTCAAGAACATGTGTTGTTCTATGGCTGGTGTGTCACAGTCTCCCAGCTGCCCTCAAATGCAGTTAGCTGCTCATACACAGCTTGTGATGGGGTGGGATATTTTTGATTAATCCTCCTCTTTGCTGGGGGTGGTTGGGTTTGTGTTTCTGGAGATCCCATCCATTTTGTTCTCAAGCCATGTTTTTCAGCCACATCTCACTCAGATTCATATGCAAGCTCCTGGTAGATTAGGTAGATTTATTTGATTCACTTAGTCTGAAATCTGTGGTTCCATCTCATTTTCCTTGGCCTATTGACACTGGGAGACTGGAGTGTTTAAAAATGCAGCTGATGTACATCATCTGCCCCCACCTGTGAATTGTCTCATCTCTGCCCTTCCTGCAGTGACCCATCTCTGATGGAAATGCAGAGGATTTAGGGAGGCAATCAAAAACTGAGAATCATATAGCACTGGGGTTTTCTTCCTTTTCTGGGCCACCCTGAGCTGTTGAGCTACAACCTTTCATGGCAGTTGCTGCTGCATTTTGGAGATATATGGGCTAAATCTGATGCACAAACCTCAAGGTGGGTTGTGATCCTTCAGCTGGCAAGTGCTCACGCATGTTGTTTTTATTGTTGATTTATGCAGACAGGCTGAGGTTGGCTTTGTTTCTGGCAACTCTGGAAAGCAAAACCTGTTTTTGTGTCTCTGGATCCTGTATGTGGTGCTGCTGCAAGCAGGGGATGGGGGCAGAATTGGCACATTTAATGAACTGCTGGCCCATCCAGCTCTCCCAGTCTGCATTGTCTCAACAAGTGGGTTTTGGTGCACAGTGTCTGGTTTTACTGGGGAGGAAAGCAGCTGTGAGGAGAGAAGGGCTGGAAAGGGAAATGAGGTTTTGTCATTTGATGCTCAAAACTTGTTACAGTGAGGTGACAGTGGTAACTGCAGCTTGGAGGGTCAATGGCTGAACTTTAGTAATTTTTCTTTTATTAGGGAAGGCGGAGCAAGCAAGGAAAATGGAAGGCCTGTTCATGGGAAGTAGGACTTAAAATATTTGTGTGGCAGCAGCAGCAAGAACCTAGTTATGGTCTGTGATCTCACTGCAAAGGCAGATAAAAACTGGTATTTGCTCAAAGACCTTACAATTTTGGTGTAATGGGGGTATTTACAGGTGGACCCAGAAGAAGAGGGGTGAAACAAGAAGGATTAGCAGTACTCACAGTTTGCCCTCAGTATAAACTGTTAATAATGTTGTATATACTACAGGAACAGCTTATTTGAAGAAAAGCTATTAGAAAAGTCAGCAAGGCAGCTTCATGCATCTTTGCCTCTTCCAGCTTATGCCAGAGCAACTAATAGACTTGGGGTGAGTGCAATAAAGACCTGACACAGGATCAATAAGGGCTGGCACAGATCTGTGAGGAGCTGCTATTCCCAGCAGGAGGAAAGGGAAGGCACAGCAGGAACCATGACTCAGGGCTAAGTCAAGGGGTTCTTGTAGTGCTTGGGCTGTGCTCTGGCACCGGGGCTGAAGCCCAACCCTCAGTGGTAAAGCTTTCCTAAGGACAGTGGGCTGTGATTTAAAAAACATTGTGGGTGCTTCTCGTGGAGCTCCTCTGCTCCACATCAGCTCCTCAGCCTTAGCTGGGAATACCAGGAGATAGATCCTGGATGAAACTTGTGGGGTCCAAAGGGCTTCCTTCAATAGCAAACCAATGGGCACTTTCTGCTGGAAGGTGTTTGTGGTGTCTCAGGGGAAAAAAAAACAACAAACTATGGGCCCCATTAGCTCTCTCAGTTCAGCTGCAGAAGGATTTTCCAGAAGGATCCTTTTCTCATCTGTAAATACATTGGAGGTTATCCCGGACAACAGCCAAGAAAAATGAGTGAGCAGCTCTGAATAGGGTGCTGGAGGCTCTCATAGAACAGTGTGACTTCAATGTAGCATAAGCTGAGCTGAAACTTGGCTGAATATTCTGGTGAAGATGAAGTGAGCTGAAAGATAAACTGGCTGAAGAGAGGCCTGTAGTACATAAATGCCAAAAATACATTTCTGGCAAAGCTGTAAGACATCATGCCTGTCTTTATCGTTCAGTTTTGTGTCCTTTGGCTCTGCAGCCTGAATACTCCAGGGAAGAGCAGAGGTGGGAAATCAGAATTTATAAGTGTGCACCTAATTTTAGAAATGCTGCTATGGCACATCACTGCTCACTGATTTATTTAAATCTCTGGCTGGAAAATTGCTGGTTGTGGAGGAATGAGCTTATTCTGGAGACAACAATTGGAAAACATTAAAAATGAGATGGACAAAATGTCTTTCGGATTTCCGTCATTTCTCATAGCAGTCAGCTATTAAAAACCCAAACAGCTTCCTTCAAAAACCCCAAAAGATTTCTAAGGTACAGACAGCTTGTATGCTACAATTCTGAGTTGGAGAACTGTAGAGGAACCAGAAGAAGCTGCTCAGTGTCTACATACAACATTAACTTGGAAGTGTGACCATTTTAAATGTCACCATTGATTTCACAAATGACTCTGTTGATGTTGAACAATGTGGCCAGATAATACACGAATTATAAACAAGAATAGTCTCTGTTTTTTTCTCCATTTTGGTGTTTTAAGACAATGTAATTTAAGCAGCCAGTATTTCCTGTTTCTCTGAACACGCTGTTGGTAGGCTTTTCCAGGATTATAGTGCAATGCTGATATCTTTCAAAGGACAGTAACTATCAGACTTACCTCCTGGTGTGTAATGCACTTGTACAGGCAGTGGCACTGGTAGCAACAGGGGCACTCCTGTAAACCCAGGGCGAGGCAGAGGCTCAGCCCCTCACAGCTCAAAGGGAGAAGGGTTTCCACGTTGTAGCTCTTCCTATTTCTGCATTACAGTCACCTCCCAGGCACCTCTCTGGCAGAGCAGGGGAGGGAGGTGTGGTGGCTGAGCCAAAGCAGTGACCTGGTCCCCCTCAGAGGTGCCACATCCTTGGAGTCTGTCCCTGAGGCTCTGTGCCTGCAGCCCTGGGCCTCCAGTAAACCAGGGAAGAGCTTCCTTGTGAGCCTCTGCTGTGTGACAGGACAGTGAATTTAATGGCATTGTTGCCGTGGCAGGAAGAACTGAATGGGTGCTTACAGCAATGGTTGGGCTTTGCTGCCTCTTTCCACTTTAGGTAATCCTAGTCTCCAGTGCAAAGAATATTCTACCCAGAATTTTTATTTTCTGCCTTAAGTTGTCAGTGCTTTTTCAAGCAGAGCATTTTCTATAAATTGATTTTTTTCCTGGATACAATCAGTTTTTGGACATGAGGGGTTTTGTTTGGGAGGGAGCTTTCCTTGTCATTTTAGACAGCACAAATCCTTGGATACATGAGCTCCTTCATTGTAAAGTACTATATTGTTAACAAAAGAGATTGATATTCCAAATTTTCTGGACTACCTGGGGAACAGCAGTGAATAAAAAAATGCAGTTCCAGAGAAGGAGAGGAGAGCCTGTAATGGAGCAAACATCCTTCACTGTTGTGAGCTAAGTGGTAGCCAAGGCAGGTAGATGCTGGAAACAATCAAGTGTAATTGGTCTGTTGGCATTTTAATAAAACCTTTAAAGCAATAAAAATGTTTTTATGAAAAACAGGTTTGGGCATCTTTTTTAAGGAGGTCTTTAACTGCTGGTTTAAATGTTTATTATGGTTTTGTGAAGCATCTCTTCACAGCAGGTGATAAGCAGCAGAGAGGAGGCCTGGTGTAGTCAGCCCTGTCCCTTTGGAGCATGTGGTTCCACTGTGGGTCCCCCTTGTTTGTGTCCATGTTCTTCATGAAATTTGGCCAGGGAAGATTTACAAACCCCTCTTGCAGACTTTTTGGGGTATCTACAGTGGGTAGAAATGTGAGGAATCTGTGGGTTTGCTGTGTCATGTGAGTGAGGGCTATTTATAGCCAGAGAAGCTGAAAAGGTAGGTATTGAAAATAAGCAGGTTATGTAAAAATCAGTCAAATAGTCATTTTCCTTCAGGTTATAAAACAGCCTTTGTTAAAGTAGAAAAGCACAGTCTTTAGGATTTTTTTTTTCTAGCATTGCCTGTATCTTAGTGTTTGCAGAAAGCACAGGGATTCTTCTACAAAAATAACTTTCATAGATGTTGTAACTTTCATAGTGCCGTTTTAGGAGTTAAGAATTGCAAAGCCATTTACAATCTTTCTTTTGTATCTGCTCCTACTTAGGAAAAAAACCCAAACCAACCAACAAAAAACCCTTTAGACCTATATTGTCTCTATCACCATTAGACAAAAACATTATAAAAGCAACTTAGATAAATTTGTTTATTGAATCTTGAATTACAGGTGACCTGGCTATCTCTTAAAAAAGGTCTTTGAGTGGTGGTGACTCCCAGTTTGAGTACAAATCCCAAGATACTTGCAGTGTTTCTTGCAGTCTTAACCACAAGGGGCCTTTTGTGACAATTATAGCAGCTTTTTACATATATGTTAATCTTCTTTATTTATTCCTTTTGCCTTTGGAAGGTTTATGTTACCAGGCAGTCAGAGAGATGTAAGTGAATGTATCAGCTTTCCAAAATACTGGGAACTGAATACTTCCATCTCTCTCAAATTTGCTTTTTAAAAAGAAAACTTTGATAATATAGAAATCATAAACTTCTCATTTCTCCTGAGGGCTTGGTTCTGATTTTGCCAGTGAAAGTCTGCTGCTATTGTATCTTTCCAGAAGAGCAGAAATGCAGATTTTTGAAACATAACAGATTCATAGTCTAAAAAATATAATGGTGTGGGTGAGATTAAGAGGGCAAAAGAAGAAATAGCTGATACAGTAAAGTGGGAAAAGTGACAAGTCTGTTCAATAGGTATTGTGTGAGACAATATCCCATTTACTTGTGTGGTATTACAAGTGCTCCTGGTCAGTGGGGCTGCAGTGGGCTGCTCATTGCACAGCTGTGAGGTAAAATTGATCCTTCCTTCGTATGCTCAGGCATCTCTGCCTGGGCATCAGCAGACACTTTATAGCTCTCAGACTCCCTTGGCAAGCTAGTGACAGAAGGATTTGGAGGAAGGAGATTTTAATTTGTTTCTCTGAAAAGAAGCAAGCCCCTATAGACGAATCCAGGACAGGAAGGAAATCTTTGCAGGGACTGTCTCTTCTATCTGAGGCAGGAACATAATGTGGTCTTTTCCTTAAGTGGATAAAGTCTTTGTGAAGGCTGATGAGAATCTGGGCTCAGAACAGGGCTGCAGTGCACTACGGGACTGGCACTGGTTTGGGATGATGAGCTCAGGTGTCAGGAGCAGCTGAGAACGGAGCTCCATGGGCACCATGAAGGAGGCTGAGAAGGAAGCAAAAAGGCTGGAATACTCAGCAAATTACCCCACAATGAGGCCCATGTTTCTGTAGCCAGGCAGTTCCCAAGAGTGAGCAGTGCTCAGAGAGCCTGGGCACATCTGCACATCCCTGCCAGGTGCGCGGATCCCACTGCTCTGCTCCCACGGCTGCTATTTGAAGCCTGTTCAAGGCTTTTGCTATTTTAGTGGCTCAAAACCTTTCAAATCCATATCTATATTTATGCACAGCCTGTGTATATTCATTTCTGTCTTTTGCCAATGCTGGTTTTCAGTTCAAACAGCTCTTCTGCTTCCCCCATTCCTCACTTTCCCAGCATAATTAAAGGGAATAGTCATCTTCTATCTTAACAGCTTAGAAACATAACGTTTGTGTATCTAGGAGGAAAAATACCCTAAAAGCAACCTTGGGATCCTTTTTGGAATTTCTTAACCATTTTTTGCGACCTTGTTTTATAATATTTTGTAATATTTATAAACATGAGGGACCTTGATACTGGATGTACTTCTCATAAAGGTTTCTTGAAAATATTTAAATTTCAACTTGGGTTCTTTTTGCACCCTTATGATTTATTACAGGAAAAATAATATAGACAAGAAGAGCGACTAAAAATACACATATTGCTTTTTTTCTTACTTTATATTTTAGAATATTGGAAATGTCAAGGCTAATCTTTGTTATTGTGGAGGAGGCTCTGGCATGTGTTGGAGTCCAGCTGCTGGAAGCTCCTGAGATCTGTCTAGCTCTGTTCTCTGAATACTGGGAAGCAGAGCCAGTGGCACTAGAGAGTCCCTTGGTGGCCAATGCCTCACTGAAACCTCTCCTGCATCAGCAGCAAAGCCCACAGCCTTGGCTCAGCTGCTTTACAAAAACAGGCTGCAATACTGATCCCCTGAGGCAGTGTCAGTGGCTTTGCCTCTCTGATTAGCAGTTCCATTTGAGCTCCTTATGAAATCCAATAATTTTCCTTATGAATTTCTCCAGACTGTTTGAAGATGCTCCAGCTATAATTCTGGTGATGTTTTGCTCTTTGCTTAATCAATTTCCTTTAACATCTCCTCCTTAGGTAGGTCTATCCTTGATTTCCACTTTTCTGTATTCTTCCTAACAGATTGGTATTTCCTCTAAATGATAACCTTAATGGGACAAATTAACTTTTTAATTTTGATTTAACTTCACATATGAATGATTCAATGCATGGGATTGTTCAGTGAAGCTAAGCCCCAGCATTAGGAAGGGATCAGTCAAACAGATTATCTTTGCACAGATGTCACATTTATAGTCTTCCTTTACCATAAACTGCTAAATTAACTGCAGACTTGGGCCCAGGTGTGACTGAGCTTCACTCTTGGTCCATGGTCAGAGCAATCCAGGTTGCAATGAGCTGCTGTGTCAGTAGAGGCAATGCCACTGGATGTTTGTGGCAAGGCTGGGCACTGGTGTTACAGCATTGGTTTCAGATGGTGGAAATGCATTAATTGCAGACATCTACTCTGTGATTTCTGGTTCTTGTCACAAGGTAGTTGC
>NW_005054394.1:420002-470374 GCF_000277835.1 Geospiza fortis | reverse complement strand
CCATCAAAGCTTTCACAAGAGCAGTGAGACAGGTGATGGGAGCAGTGCACAAAGGGGAAGCATCTGATGCTGTCTCCAACAGCTTTTGTTTTTAAAGCTCTGCAGATAAATGGTGACAAAGACAGCAGATAAAAATGGTTGTGATTGACTGGCCCCTTTGTGTTAAGTTTAGGGCCAATGATTTAATGGAGCAGGAGGAGGAAAAAAACCCAAGTAACTAATAGGCATCCAGGATATATATTTTTTTTAATGGCTTCTAAAATTTCATTAGAATCCAGTGGATGATTATCCTGTGTTATTAATGAGCTTCACTAGATGTCATGTGGAGTTTGGGAACATTAAAAAGCCACTGTAGTAACACAGGGCTGGGAAAAAATGTATCGAAAGTAGCCTTTTCTCTCCTCTGGAGTCTAGTTTTATTAAACTAGCTTGGAGGGTAATTTTTCTACTTTGTAAGGGAGGAGGCAGCCTTTGTGAAGAAGGCTTTTTGAAACCTCTGAGTTTTTACATTTTTAAAGCACTTTCTTGAACTCCTCCCATTCTTTTCATGTTCTTCTGAACACCAGGAGTAGCTATATAGATGGATACCACCAAATTCATTGTAATATCAAAATGTAAGATTGGGTGGGACCTTTGCTGGTCATCTTGTCTGCGGTTAAACTAGAAACCAAAGCACACCAACATATCTCAGTCATTTGTGGAAGGTATTTGTCCAATCTCTTCCCAAAAGTCAGAAATCACGTTGAGTGAATAATGCTTTAGACCATCTACCTCTATTTCATTACCTTTTGTGCTGGACAATTTTCCTCCATGTCTATTTGGAACCCATTTCTTCTCACATTTGTCTCTCTACTCACTTTTGTTTGATCATCCCCTTTTTATTACCACAGCTGGAATTCATGTCATGACCATAATCCGTGAAAAATTTCCATCTGAATCACCTTTTTGGGGTTAATGGTTGACTTTTTAGCTGTGGTAGATGATGTATTTTGTAGTAGTGACTTATTCTCCTTGTTTTATACCTGCTGCCCTGTGCATCACTTCAGGCTTCCCTAGTAAAAGCAATCTGTCAGTGACCAAGGAGCTCTAAACCAAGGAGGAGCTCTTGGGAACACCTTCTAAAAGATATTTCTCATTGACATCTGTCTGCTGAGTCTGGTCAGTAAGCCCATGGTAATCCATCCACTGTATGTTAATGAAAGATTTTAACATTAGAATGCTGCGGGGTACTAATTCACAGGTTTTTAGACACAAACAGAATACTTAATTGATCAATTGTTCTTTATTCCAAAAAGATGGTTTTTAAAACCCACTTTTTAAAGTGAGATAATGCTGGAGGTTTTAATTACATTTTTCCCTCAAATTTTTGTTAATATAGTCTGGAATTCAGTTTTATATTCTTTACTCAGGATCAGCATTAGTTTGTAGTTGGCTAGTTTGTAATTCTCTAGTTCATCCCTTCTATACTTTTGAGCATTCTAATGATGCTGATCATCCTGCAGTCATTTGAAATTTTGTTTCCCAGGTTTTGTTGAAATTAACTTTATCATGAGTTCCTCATCCCTTAAAGGCTCTTGGTGCAAGATATGTGTCTGTTGTTTTTAAAAAATGTTTAATTTTAGCAAATGCTACCTCACATCCCCTTTTCATCACAGATGGCAACCTTTCTGTTCCACCCTCGGTATAAAATTCCTGCTCAGTTTGATATACAGACAAAAATATCTATCCTCTGAAAATTTTTACTTTTTTATACTTTCCTAAGAACAGTTTTTCTGTCTACCTTTAGCAGTAGCTCATGTTGAAAAAAATTGGTGTAATTATTTCTATCAGTATTGGTCATTTAATTGTTCCCTTCATTTCCTTATTATTAGTCAAATGTTTTGGTAATTATAATTGTCATTTCCTTTCCATTTTCTTCCCGACTCTGTAAATATATAAAAATTAATGCCTTACTGCCATTTCCATATCCCCTTTCAATATTTAAGAAGATGATTTTTTTCTCTGTAGAGCACTGACATGAGTGGGGGTTTCTGGCTTTTGAAGTCTTCACCAGGATATTTGAGAACAGTTCCCACTACAGTCTTCTTTTAGGGTTTCTTCCTTTAAATTTCTCTTTCTGTCAGTGATGCTGACAATCTGACTAAGTTGTCCAAAATCAGCCCTTTCAAAAATTCTTACACTGCAGATCACTGGTATTTTCTGTTTGCACACAATAAATGTAAACAGATTGTCCCCATAATCTTCAGTACCTAAGCAACCACTCATTTTTAGGTCATGATTGATTTTTCTTTGTCCATCAAAATGAGGTCTAGTATTAAGTTACACTATGCTAGGTGGAAAATTTGCTCTTCCAAGAAATTACCTGTTATTTTTAGAATGTTGGGGAAAGTTTAATTGTTGCTTGCACTTGTTCAAAAAGGGATCTCAAGTGAGGTCACCTGTAATGAATATGAAGCCCATAGATCAGGTTTCTTAATTCTCCAGTCCGATGAAGAAGCTGAAAACAGGTAGTATCCAGTTCTCTTGAATCTGTGAAATTATGATCCAAAGTGTTGTGTTTGTTTTCCTCAGGAAGTTGATGGCACATTTAGGAGAGTTTAGTCCTACCCTGTCACTGTGTTCCACCTGGGAAATATCAGAGCACTGAAGTGAGGGGCTGTGGCTACTTCTGGAGTCAGTGGGCTACCAACCTTCCCCTGTGCCCCCAGGTGAGGCTCAGCAGCTGAAAGACTTTGCCCCAGGTTTCAAAAGATTGGAGGTGCCTATTTCTCATGGCAGCACATGGCTCTTTAGCTCTTTTCAGTGCCTGGGAAATCCTGAGAAGATGAAGCCCATAAACTTTTAATCTGAAAGTCTTTTTTTCAGCCTCTTGAGCATCAAATACCTCTTTCAGGTATCACAGCAGCATTGTGGTGGTTCTTGCTTTCTTTGCTGGGTGTTCCTTGAGCAGGAAATTGGAGTCACTGCAGGCACTGGAGGTCCTGCTGAGCTATTTCCCTCTTGGTAGCCTGTGTGACTGTTCACATTTGGTGTAATTTCTCACATGGTATGTGAATATTCATTCATTTGAAGATGACATGCTTCCTTGAGAGGCAGCAGCAAACCACTGAAGGATTAAACACCACAAGCTTTTGGGACCTGAAGTCCAAAGATAAGAACTGGCACATGACATCAGATTAAACTTCAGACCTGTTTTCTGAAGCATCTTGAGACTTTGGGGAAAACAGGAGAGATGGAGCTCCAGTCTTGGTTTCTGTTGGCAGCTTCAGGAGAAGTTCAGTGTCAGGAGACACTCATAAAGTGCAGGGGATGCTGCTGGAGCCCAGGCACCCCAGCTGCTGTGCTCTGCAGCCCCCTGTGTTTGGGGCTGTGGCTTAGGGACTTGTCTGGTGAATCCCAACCTGCAGGTCAGGAGACATGTCCAGGGTTACACAGAAATTTACCCCAGGGCTTGCAGTCTCACCCAGGTCTCTTCTTCCACATTGGCACAATTTGACCCTGGAGTTTCTGCTCTTGTACAACACTTGCTTTGCCCTGTCTGTGGTACACAGCTCACACAACTGTATTTGTGTGTGCATTTGTTCATGCCACTCTGTCTTATCCTTGGCACACCAGGGGTGGAAAAACAGTTCTGCTCCTGAAGCTCCAAATGAATGCTAAAACACACTTATTTATTTGTAGATGCTAATGAATATTACAGATAAGGGATTCTAGGGGATTTGAGGAGGGAAATAATTTCAAATAAGCAAATTATTTAAATTAAAATTACATTTACTATACATAATAATGGACAGCTTTCTTGTGGTGCTTTGCAACTTCAAAGTACTTTGCAACTATTAATTAATTAACATGTGCTCTTTTGGAGGTAGGAAACTAATTATTAACAGCCCAGTCTTTCACACAGGGAACTAAATGACAAACATTCATGTTATTTAAACAATTTAGCCATTGTATTGCATGCTCAATTTGTCTCTGCAAGTACCACTTCTCCATACATAATGTGGATTAATGCATATGCAAATGAATAACTTAAAACAACTGCATTCATACAACACATGATAATCATCATGAATAATGCCCAGTGATTTGCCCAGTGTTTTATATCTTAGGACTCCCTTAAAATGACAATTAGTCATCCTTGTTTATGTTCCCTGAAGGTCATTTGAGATGGATATTTGTCCCCAAATGGGAGCTGAAGGATGATGTGGGCCAGGAGTTGTCTGGGAAGCTGATCCCTGATGTAGAAGGTTCTGGAGGGAATCCTATAATGTGGTGGGAAAAAAGCCTCTTAGACTGAAGCTGGTGTTGCACATAGCTACACACACTCTTGTGCCCAAAACTCCCCATCTCAGTCCCAGTTAAGACAAAGGGGGAAAGCTCAGTAGAAAATCCAGGCTCATTGAGCTGGTGGCAGAGCAGAGATGCAGTGGCTCAGTCAATGTGCTATACCCAAGCTCTCATTGCCTGCACCTCGTGGTGCTGTTCCTGTAGGCAGCCTCAGCCAACCCTCATTTTAGCCTGTGCACAAATCCTAGCAGCCTTATGGCAGAGAAATCTCTGAGCAATTTAGGGAGCCTTGTCTGCCAAAAATCGGTCAAGGAACGATGCTGTAAAGATGGGTGGGACAGATGATCCTGCTGGAACAGGAGCTGAGCACCAGGCTTGTGCCTCAGCCAGGAAACTCTGCTCCTGTGGATCATTTGTGGAGGATGAACTTACATTTCATCCTCCAGGAGCATCAGGTGATCACCCAGAAGTTTGTGCAATGTGTGGACAGGCAGCAAATCTAGATTGAGGTTGCTGCTGGAGAGCAGCACTGGCAAAGCTGAAGAAACAAAGTGACCTCAGAGTCCAGCACTTACACAAGTTATTTAAGACAGGTTGATAATTTTTCTTCCCCAATGTCCATTTGGGGCTGGAGATGCTGGTGGTGAGAGGTGATTTTCATCACAGGCACAAGCAGACACACACACAGCTTATCCTGCAGTGCTGCCAGGAGCAGAAGGCAACATGGAACTTGTGATGATCTTCCCACCTCTCCCTGATGAGGAGAGAAGCTGTGCCAGGGAGATTTAAGATTCCCTGAAGAAAACAGAAAGGACATAAGGAAAGCTGAGGAAAGCACCCTTGGGAAGGCACAAAAGGAATGTGACAGCTGAGGGAGGAGAAGCAACTGCTAAGTAAGCAGGAGTGTTACCAGGCTCAGACACTTGGAGAGCTCAAAAAAGGCAACAGGAATGAAGCACCTGGGAGTGTGAGAGAGCCTGGGGGATCTGAACAGAAGTGAATCTGTGCAGACCCTCCTCAGGCTCCCAGAACACCTGCTCTGTGGGCTGGTGAGAAATTTCCAGTGTGGTCTTCTGATCTCTGCATGGCTGTGTGTGTTCCACAAGGTTTTCTGTGCTGGAACATGGACTGTCCTTATCTCAGCTCCTGACTGTTCCACTAACAGTTTGCTTCAATTTTCCTATCTGCCAGTAATCTGATTTCCTTTTTCCTAGTCTTTTATAACTCAGCATTGCCTCTCTGTCATTGAGCCTCTCCTTTGCCTTCCCAGTAGCTTCCATGCCCTCTGTTTAACCCATCCCATATAGAAACCACACACACACAATTCATGACCCTTGGATGACACTTGCATCTCTCCTTGCAGCTCTCCTGCTACCTGCTGTTCCTTCCCCATATTTTTATGCCTCTTCTGATATTCTCAGCTTTTTCTGCCGTACACTGTCCTGTCCTCTTTATACAGCTCCTGGCATACTTATTTCTGTTCCTACCTCATGTCTCTAGGCATTGCCTTCATGCTATTAGCAATAATGACCATGTGGCTTTTTAATTTCTTGATGCATTTTTAAGAAAACCTATGTTTAGCTCTTAATCCTGGCATAGACAGCATGTTCTTGTAGATAATTGGCCTATTAGGTTATGGGTACAGCTGAGTAAATTCCATGCTTATAAAACTGCTTGAGCAGGCAATGCATTTAGCTGACTGCAGACTGGTATTTACCTACTTTCAGGAGAGTAAATAAAGCCTACTGGGTGGCCATCATCATAATGTTATTTTACCTCCCTCCTTCCTTCACTCTCAATTTCATGCAAAAGCCCAGTCTCATGCACAGTCTCATTCCTCCAAGAGGGTGTTCAATTTCTTCAGCTGCTACCAAAATGAATGGCACTGGGAATGTTCTCTGCCCTCCAGGACCAGGCTCCAATTCCCAAAGTGTAAGCAGTTATGAGATTGTTCCTAATGTCCATTCCCACCCCAACTGATGATGTTCAGTGCAGGACTGGTAATGCCTTTGCCTGTTGAGCTCCTGTTGTGGATTGTATTGATTCTCAACACCATGTAAGGGGAGTGTTTTGCAATGCTGGGCAAAATTGAGATTCCACATTTTTTTCTTCTAATATTTATGGTTGGAATAACTTTTCTGCTTCTACTTTTCTTATCTTGTAAGTCATTTGCAAAACCACAAAAATTGCAAAACAGGAAATGTTTATTTGGAATTCATTAAAAAGAAGGCTACAGCCCCCTGTATCCCCCAGGAGAAGTCTATGTGCTTGTTGCTATTACTGTCCGAATGCCAGCTCGGTAAAACTCTCACCATGTGCATTGCCTTCTTTCAGTTTTAACAGTTTAGGAGCATCAAAGCATGGAATCACAGAATGGTTTAGGCTGGAAAGGACCTTAAAATTACCTTGTTCCAGCCTCTTTGTCGTGGGCAGGGATGCCTTCCACTAGACCAACCCAACTCGGTACACTTCCAGAGATGGGGCAGCCACAGCTGCTCTGGGCAACCTGTGCCTCACCAGCCTCTCAGTAAAGAATTCCTTCCTAATATCTGTAATATAAATTGACTTTCTTTCAGTTTGAGGCCATTTCCCCTTGTCTTACCACTACCTGCCCTTTTAAACAGTTGCTGTCCACATAATGTTCCTTTCCAGAGGATTTCTCTCAAGATGCATGAATGGACCTCTTCAAACTTCTGTGTAGGTTTAAAATTAAGCACAACATTGTAATCAATATTCTAGGTCTGTGTGTCTGAAATGTTGCCCTAAGCAAAAAGTGATCAAGTGGTGGTTCCCAAAATAATGAAATCTATCTGTTTAATAGAAACCCACTATTTTTTATTATTTAGGAATTACCTGTCTTGGTGCTTAAAATAAGCTGATATAGGCAGAAATGAAAGCACATAAATGTACTAAAATTCATTAAAAGCAGATTAGTAATGGCAGTCAACAGCTTAATTATAAGAGACTTACACAAAAATGTGGAGAGTTTCTGAAGGTAATGAGACCCTGGCAGCTGCTGGCACTTTGGAATGAGCCTTTATCTATTCCCAATGGACACCAATAACTTACTAGCTGATACCAAAACAATTGCCCAGTTGCAGACATACCATTTGCTTGGACAAATAAACTGAAATTAGGTTGTTGTGTCATGTAAGATGCTCGTAAGAGAGTGTGTGGAGCCTGAGGAAAAATGAGAGTCAATCAGTCCCTCTGGAAAGAGAAGCACAGCTGGAAGCAGAGTGAGCCTACAGAAATAGCCAAGAAACCAGATAAATACATGACAGCATGAACTGCATCTTAGCTGGAGATTACAGACACTTGATTTTATGGCCTCAGTATTTCCCAGCCCAGCACATCCTTTTATGAGGATTTCCTCTGTCTTTTACCATGTTGCACTAAAAGTGGAGGTTTTTTACTTTTTCACTGCAAATATCTCTTTCTCTTTCACTTAAGCAAAAATAACTGACTGGATTGCAGAAAATTTGTGTGTCAATTTCTGTGTTACACCACAAAATCAGGGCAGACAATCCTAATGGTCCCCCCAGATTTGCCTGCACTCCCCCCATTATGATCAATCAGCCTGGCCTCTCATGTCATGTGGATTGGGGATTTCACAGTGGGGATTTTCCAGCAGCAACCCTGTCCCTTCTGATCTCCAAATGGATGCTTCTCACTTTCCCAGGCTGACACATGGAGACAGTTGGTGCTTGGAACAGAGTAATCCCGATCTCCTCACTCCCACACCCCTGCTGTGGTGCCGTCCCTCCAACAGAGCAGAGCCACAGGCAGCAGAGCAAACACATGGATCAGCTCTTCTGACTCCAGAGAGCTGGTGGTTCCTCTTGGCTGCACAGGCTTAGAAAAAACAGGGAGAATTTTTCACTATGAATTATTTAAAATGAGCCTTTTTGACCTCATTTTCTATATGCATCTCCTAGCAGAAAGTTGAAGCTAAAGTCATTTGTCACGGCTGAGTGTAAATCCAAGGGGAGCAGATGGGGGTTTCCCTGCCACGTAGCCATGCAGGCAATGTGTGCATGAAAATGGACTGCCTGGGATGAGGCAGGCAAAACCTCCACAAAACAAAATGGAGCTGCAGCTAAATGTTTCAAAATCAAACCCCTAATTTTACTGGTGGGACTTTATTCTCCTGTAAACCTTGTCCAGGTTTTGGTCAGCCTGGAGGCAATGTCTTCATCAATTAATTCAACATTGTCACTGATTTTTTTTCACTTTGAAGAGAATTGTTGTCCAATAAACTGTTTTTCTTTCTGGGATGTGCTGGTAATGCCTTTGCAGCATGCTGTGGAAGGGGCTGAGGAATTTTCTGGGGCTCAGTAAGAGTGTGGAAGATTCTCTGTCATTTGAAATCTTTACACGCAGCTTAGTGCCTTCTTGTGCTGTCATGCATTTACAGACTTGGTGAAGAAATTATTATCATATAATCAGTGGGTTCCTAATGGTGATAGAATAGCTTTCTTTCTTCCAGGGAAGCCCCTTTTAGCTTTCATTACTGTGCATAACTGCAGAGCCTGCCAAAGAGCAGTATCGATTCCTGCTCTTGGAGCAGATCAGGCCTGGGTTTGTTGTGCAAATAACAGCCCAGCAGCAGCACTGCAGACACCAGGAGCAGAGTGAGACACAGGTCTGTGTCAGGCATGTGGATTTATTCATTCTGCCTGCTGTTTGCAGTGCAGCATGGTGAGCTGCCTGAGTCTCCACACACGTTTTCCATACAAGCTCGATGCACTGCGGGGACTTCTGGCTGTCAGCTCTCAATGGAGCATGCCCTTGGAAGGGCTGGCACGAGCTCTTAAAGATGAATTATTTAGACAGCTTCACAAACATCTCTGAGCCAAAGCTAAAGATACATCTGCTTGTCATGGGCAGTCATGAACCTGTGATGAGAGCAGAGGGGTTTCCCCGTGCACAGCCCAGCCTGTTGCTCTCTGCTGCAATGCTGCAGAGCAGGAGGAGCAGGAGCAGTAGGAAAGGGAATGCTCTCCCCATAGCAGGGGTTTGCTTTTCCTGTTGGCTGTATCACAACAGGAGCATCAGCTGAATCAAAATGTCACACTCTCAGACCTGGGTTTTGCTGAGTTTCTGGCTGGTCAAGTGCAGGACTGGTTGGTACTGGGAGCTGTCACTGGTGCCACCCCTAAGGCAGTTTGCATGTACAGACAATGTATTTAATCTGAAAATAGACTCCAGTGGGGTTTGCAGCAGTTTAAGCACTGCCTCGAGCCAATGCAGATGACTGCATTATAGATTTTTCACTGATGTGGTCACATTGTAGGGAGTTTCCTCAATGCAAACACAGCCCTAATGCCTTAGGCAAATAATTAAACATCCTGTTCTCCTTTAGCTGTCAGAATGACAAGGCGCTGCCTGTCTGCCTTGGGTGATGAGCAATAACTTATCATTTTGGCTTTAGCTTCCAAATAACGTGAGGTTAGAACAAGAAATTTCTTTAGGTTGAATTCCTCTGTTCTGGGTAGCTGTGAGATTTCTGATACCTTTCTCTGAACTCTCCTGTGGGAGATGAGATGCTGTAACTGAGGAGACCTAAGGTTGAGCTGAACTGGCAGTTCCTCCCCTCCTGCTGGTCTGGGAATTAATTAATATTTTTATGCTATGTGCAATCGTGCAGTGGAAAAGCACTGAAAAATGATTAGTGATTCATCACTAAGCTTGTTTTAAAGATATTTCTTAGTGCAAAACCTCTTTTTGACTGCTCAGTGCTGTATTTTGCACTGCTTTGAAGCCTGTCTGGAGGAATTGTAGTAGTACTAGTAATAATAATGATAATAATAATTTCTAGCTCTTGTATAACCCTCCTTTGCAAGACTTCTGGAAGTGCTTTTACAAGGAGAGTGATGTGTTAACAGAAAGAGAAAATTATTTTCTTTGGATCCTTTGAAGCTCATGTGATGCAGGTAGGAGTGAAAGAGGATTTTTTAGGCTTTGTATCCTGGCAGGCACCACCTCTGGGGACACCAGCTGTGGTAGGTTACTCCTAGAAATTGAAATGAGGTGTCTGAATTGCTGGTACAGTGGGTTTGGGCTGTTTGTGCAGGCTGCAGTGGGAAACTGGGGAAAAGAATTATAGATGCCTCACCTGCAGGTTTTGGGGAAAGAACAACAGCCTCTGCACATCTCAGTCTCTCTGCCCCAGTTTTCTTCTCCTTTGCCTGGATTCTTCCATAGCTTCAGTAATTAACATCCTGGGTGGGAGGCATTAAGTAGAGCAATGATGACTCTGATGCCTGACTCAGTTTGACATTGAGTGTCAGGAAATGGTGTATTTTCATTGGGAAACAATGAAATCTAAGTCAAAGTTAGTCTTGGGTAGGAGACTTTAAGACCACGTCTCCACCAGTGCAAGGACTCGGGGTTTAGCCCTGCCAGTGCTCCTGGGCTGAAAAGGGCAGTAGATTTCAGGAGCTTTTTCAGACTAGCAAAATATCAGAGGAAGAATCAGGCCTACTCCTCCTTCCAGGGATAAAAGCTTTATCCCATAGACAGGTACCTTCAAAGCAGAGATCCTGAGTGAAAATAGCTTCAGGCAGAGAAAGGGGCATGAAGCAAGGGAAAAGGGGCACACAGGGACAAGCACAGGAGGAGTGCTTGGACCCACATTGTTCCCACGCCTTTCCTTTAAAATGGCTCAGTGTCTGTCCCAAAGAGGATTATCTGAGCTGGTGGCTCCCTGAAGGAGAATCAGGACCTTCTGGACATGAATCAAAGTTAAATTCAGAGGTTAATCTCCTGGAGAAATATAATGCTGAAAGGCAAGAAGATTGAATTCCCCATGTTGGTACTAAGATACTGAAATTCTTCTAGGGGATGTTATTCTGTGTACAATTTGAGAAGAACATCTGAATTCATCTTTTAGTTAGATTTTCAGTTTTTCAGTTTTATTCAGTGCTCACTTTGTTGTGTATTAAATGCTGTGTACAGGCTCCAATGCACCATGAGTCAGCATTGCCAACAGGTGTGCTGCAGGGTTCATGTGCTGTTCTCATGGGTTTCTAAGAGCTGTTGCTTCTTACAGGAGCAGCACATTCTGGTGAGATACATTTCCTGCCTGTTCACAGAGAAAAAGAGGAGTCAATTTGAGGATTCTAATTTATTGGGAAGATAAGCAGTTTATGGCTAGAATCTTAGAGCTTCTTTCCTATTCAATCACAAAATACATATGCTTCCCTTGCTGTTGGAACAAAAGATGAAATAGTTGCTGGGAAGATTGAATATGTTATTTTCAAAACCATTTTGTTTTGATGTTTTGAGGAACAGGGAGTGTACATTTGAGAACAGTTTAATTTTGTTAGAGAATACTTTTGTTTGTTTGATCTTGCTTTTCTTTTTATTAGGTTATTACCAATCTTTTGTTATGCGTTATTAAAACAGATAAGAAGATACAATTCTTGCTCCAGGGTATTTTCTATCCTCACAACTAAAGGCTTTACAGCTAAAGAAACTACAATTAACAAGACAGACAAATGAGGGAAGGAAAGTATTATTGTCTCCAGTCCTGAGGTGGGTAGCAAATTACAAGGAGATTAAAGATTTAGGTTAGCAAAACTCTTAAATGCAGCTACCATGCCTAGATCCAATCCACAAAGGAAATGAGGGTGTCTAAGTCTTGTTGATCTTGGGTGGCTTCTTAAAAGATCCATGGAATCCAAATAGCATGAATAGTCAGATGTGAATTTGTTAGTTAAAGATATGCTTTCGGACATTTGAACTTTATTATGCAGCCTGGGATCAAACACATACTTAAAATAGGACTGGACTGGGTTAAACCTTTGGGCAGGGATTAGATGGGATTAGATCTTCATGGAAGATTTCAGGATCTGATGCTATTTTTGATGGTTACAGTGTGAGTGCTTCTTCTAGGACCTCCTATTTTCTTGTTTCATCTGCCAATATGGACGATTTTCCATCTCAGTAATGTTTTTATCCTGCTCTAACACTTCCTGTTACTCCTTTGTCCACAGGAGATGCAGTTTCATGCTTTTGAGATTTGCTTCAATGTGACTTTAAAATCACTATTGATACAGATAATTCCCTTTTTAGGATAAAATAATCTCTTGTAGTCTCTTGGCCAAGCAGCTGAAGGGTAGGTCAGGCATACTGATTTTTTCAGTTGGTCAATCCTAGATATGTGTTCTATCTACTCTCTTTTTTCAAATCCTTTAAATCTCTCTGAACGTGGTTTAAAAAAAGCTGTATTATTATTTTTTTTGCATCCATCAAAAGACAAAATTTCCTCTGGATGCTTTCTGCTCTTGCAGTCAGAGTCTGCATTGAATTCTGCCTTTGTTGTTAGGTCTGTAGACTTATTTTCCAGGCTTTTATCTGCTATGCAAAGGATATATCAGCTGCACAGCCTCTGCTGTGGCCCTGGCTGAGTCATTCCTGCATTCACAAATAGTCTCTGTCCTGTTGTGCATTGATAATATCAGTGCTCATTGATGACCATTGCCCCTGGGTCTCTGTCCTGTTCCTGCTGTCCCACTTCCCTTTCAGGCCCTGCGCAGTAAATCTGAATTTTCCTCTTCTCTGTGCACTTTGGGAGTCTGACCTCTGATGAATTTTCTTCTCCAGGGGATGGTCCTGCAGTGGTGCCTGGTGGGACCCATATCTGCACAGGTGATGAGAGGAGGTGTTGACAGCACTCAGAAGTCACTGGGTGGTGCTGCTGGAGTGGGGAAGTGCTCCCCACCTTGGAGGCACCTCCTGGACCTTTGCCATGTGCCCTGCTTCTCTCCTGCCTCCATCCAGCACATTTCTCTTGAGGCCTTTCCCTTGCAGGCTAGGGACAGCTGGCAGATGGCAAAGCACTTCTGCTTCTTGTGTGGGGTCTGGGGACATCCATGGTTACACCCATGCACTGCAAGGATGGTGCAGGCATTGTTTGGAGAGGAGGGAGTTGTGGGAGCCCTGTGCTCTGTGTTTGACCTGTAAAGGTCTGTGGGACAGAAGGGTTTCATTTTCTGCTTGACCTGAGGCACAAATGAGATCTGTCCCAGGCTGGCAATGCCCTGCTGGTGCACACACCCTCACAATCCTTCCTGGGCTCAGTTTGAGGGCTGCAGCTCTTGCTTGAGCTCCACACTTGTGCACCCCTTGCTGTTGCTGCCTCTGCCACTCTCAGTTAAGCTTCTGCTGGCAGTGACAGTTCCCAGATTGCCTTTTCAGCCCAGAGAAATATGCTCCTGAGCATATCCCCTGCAATATTGCCTCAGGAGACAGAGCCCAGCAATCTTCCCAGCTTTGCCTTTTGAATACCTTGATTTTTTACCCTGTCATAGTCCTCCAGTCACAGCATGTGGCTTGGGCTTGTGGCCACTCTTTTAAGATCATCTATAAGTTTTCACAGCTTTTATCTCCTTTCCAGAGCTATAATCAATTCCTGAAGACGGAGTAAGTAAGTGAAGAAAGTTAATTTCAATGTGTCCTTCCCAATAACCCCATTTGCACTAAAATAGCTCAAATATTGTCATTAATCATTCCTTTATGCAATCACTTGGACAGCTGACTTTCTTCTGTTTTCCTGGTCAACAGTTTTATAACAGACTGCTCAGCTGAGCAAGTGGCTGCAGCCTGGGGCAGGCTCGGAGGGGAGAAGTGGGGAAGGGGGGTACCTTGTTGCTAAATCACGGCTAATTGCTGAATGAAGGGCAGGGTGGTGAAGAGGTTGGTTAAAACTTCTCCCTCCTGTAGTGCTCCAGTGAAAGCCCTTTGCTTGATAATGAGCATTTCCTACCTGCAGATCAGACACCTGAGCAAATATTTTAACAGCCCTGGAGGGTTTACTAGAATCCCAGAACAGTTTGTGTTGGAAGTGACCTTAAAGATCACCTGGTTCCAACCCTCCTGCCATAGACAGGGACATCTTCCACTATGGAATACCTTGGGTGGGAAGAGGCTCAGAAAGGTCATCAAAACTTGCTCCTGAGTCTACACAGGTGAACACAAAAGTTACACCAAGTATCTAATGCTTTTGTCCAAATGCTTTTTGCACCCTGGCAGGTGTCACAGACATATTTCCTGAAAAATCCTTTTGCCAGGATCTTTTCTTCTGAAAAGCTGAGAAGCTTCAGCTTCTCCATGTTTTGCTGCTTTGGAATGTGATTTGGAGAATTGTTTACCCAGCATGTGAAATTGTTTTTACTTGATGACCAATGACAGCCAGCTGTGTCGAGGCTGTGAGCAGTCACAAGATTTTATTATCATTCCATTCTTTTCTATTCCTTGCTAGCCTTCTGATGAAATCCTTTCTTCTATTCTTTTAGTATAGTTTTAATAGATAATTTTCTTTTAATATAATATATAACATAAAATAATAAATCAGCCTTCTGAAACATGGAGTCAAGATTCTCATCTCTTCCCTTGTCCTGAGACCACTTCAAACACCACCACAGGCAGGCTTGGGGCTATGACCACTTACACAGGGACCTTGTTCAGTGCTCATCCATATTTTCAGTGCAGCTCACACTTCAGAAGAGCTGTGTGAGAATCTGAGCAGAGGTTTTGAATTGTACATTGCTGGCTACAGCGGTAAAAATATATTGGAGATCTGATTTGGGAGAAAACACAGAGAGAAACACACAAGCATGGCTGCTTTATTTTTTCATGAGCTTTAAATGCCATGCAAGTGCTAACTAAGATTGCTAAATGCTGTCTTCTTTTCCATAGTGAAGCTTTTTGGTAATAGGATCTTTCTTCCAAAATAAAGACCTTTGGTTTGTTAATGTATCCTTGTTCAGGTACAGTTGCTAATGTCACCCACAATGAAATTGTATTTACAGCAGAGCATCTTACAGTTACTCTACAAAGGACAAGACTCTCTATCCAAATTTGTCCCATTCCTGGTCCTGCACCAGGATTTCACTCCTTTGCTGTTTGAGGTGCCTTTACCTGCTCGGTCACTTCCTTCCCCACCAGTGTTTCCCTACCCAAATTCAGACCATGTTGCTCAGCACCCTGTTCATCCTTGCCTTGAACACTTCCAGGGCTGGGATTTGGCTCTCCAGTTGGAGGGACACCATCACAATTAGGGATATTAAACTGGGTAAACTGGGTGCAAAGTGTGAAGAGAGCTGTGCCAGCACTTGTCCTTGCACAGAGCATCTGAGGCCAGGGGAGCTGGCTATAAATAGGCAGATTTTTGTTTTTCTTCCCTGAGTGCAAGCAGAGAGGTTTGTTTTCTCTCATTTATTTGCATAATTCCAGCACATATTTTGACAAATATCTTTCCCTCTTCTCATTTTAATTAGATTATTTGTGGGAGATGCACAAGATTTCCCAGGCTGTTGCCATGTGACGTGTGCACGGGATAACCTCTGTATCTCAGCTCTCCTGTTGCCATTTGAAGCTCCTTCCTGGTTTCCATTCAGCCACAGACACAATTAATTTTTAGCATCTGGCTGTAAACAGCATTTTGTCTGGCTGTGACAGGGAGGCAGGGAGCCCAATTAACACTGCCTTGAATATCTGTTAGTTTGCTTTCCAGATCCATTTCTATTCTGTGTTAGAAGGCTTAAAGCTTAGAGCAAAAGGAGAATAATAAATTCTAGATGCAGTACTGTCTTATTTAATATTAATTTGTGAATATAATATGATAAATACTGTTGAATTCATTAAACAACTCTTTCACTCCCAGTCATACAATGGTGGTATTTACAAGTGCAGAATGCAGTGAAATACTCCCTCCAGTGAATTGCTTTCAGAGTCATTTGGTGGGAATTTTTTCCAATCAATAGATAACAGGGAGAACAGATCCTGACTGTAGGAGTAGGGGAATCTTGAGGAGGTACCTTAATTTGTTGGACACTGTACTGTATCTAACTTTAAAAGAGCTTGTTGAAAAAATAAGAGAGGTTTTGGTAAAGTCTTAAGAGACATATGTGAGGTTTTCAGAATGTCTTTTTGGGAAACACACCTCAGAAGATGGAAATATTTAATTTATTCAGGGAAGGATTTTTGGTTTTGTCCTAAATTTATTTCGGAGGAAAACTGCATGGGGAAGACATTGCTGGGAGTTGATTGCTGTGGCAGAAAAAGCAAAAGTGAGATAGTGGTTAGAAACTGAGGCAACTGCTATGAGAAAAAAGACACAGAGATGATATCTTGTACTGAAAAAACTTAGTGGATGTGATCCTGGTAGATTGTCCACTGATTTTAAAGTTGCTTTGGAATATGTTTCTTCCACAATAACGTACACAATGTCAGACAGAAGGTGATGTTTTAAGCAAGGTCTGTGGGGAGGAACCTGCGCAACCTTGAAGTTACCTCAAGGCTTAAAAACTCCATGTGTCTAAGACAAAATATTGTTCCTCCCAGAATGTTTAATCAGACCAAGACAGCATTTTTGGTTGTGGTACCCTCAAGAGAATATCTGTGGAAACAGAAACTTCTGTTTTCCTAGTTTGGATGTTTTGCTGAATGAATCGCACGAGTTTTGGACTGTAGTGTGTCCACTTCAACCACTTAAAGCTGTGGGTAGTCACCAAAAAGCCTGGAGTTGAAAAGGGCATTTCAATACTCTGACCTTCCTTCTCCAGCCCCAAAATTTTTCAGGGTCCATGACAGGAGAACACAGGCTGTCTATTTTTCAGCCTTTCTCAAATATTATGCAAATATTCGAACAGATTCAATTATCATAAACAAGCTTGTTATTTCAATAGACCTACTGACTCTCCTGAGAATGCTTTCCAGGATCTGGATCCAGAGAAAATTCCTGCCACTTGAAATGGGATCCCAGCACAGTAAATTGTGTCAAGACCATCATAAGGGTTGAAAAGAAACCTCTCAGGCTTTGAGGAGTCAGGTTCCAAGTGGAAAAACGTCCCAAGACTTCCAAAAGTCAGGAGATAACAAAATGTGTGACTGTTCTTCACCAGTGTTTGAGCCACCAGGCTGCTCTGGCTTTTCAAGAAGCTGTGACAAAAGCAGCACAGTGAAGATTCATCTCAGAGTAAGGCTCATCCCCTTATGTTTTCATTGCCATCAGAAATTATAAAATGTAATGGAAGGTGCTAAAGTCATCACTTTGGCATGGGTAAGAAAGTGCCCGTGCCGCAGGATCAGACCCTTTAATTGCAATCTCAAGTCACAGAGACATTTTTTTATTTTTAACATATATTTGGACACTTCACAGAATTTTCGCAGAATTTCTAGGTTGGAAGAGACCTTTAAGATCATCGAGTCCAACCCATGTTCTAACACCTCAACTAGATCATGGCACCAAATGCCAGATCCAGTCTTTTTTTAAACACATCGAGGGATGGTGACTCCACCACCTCCCTGGGAAGATGATTCCAGTATTTGATCACTCTTTCTGTGAAAAACTTCCTCCTTAATTCTAGTCTGTATCTCCCTTGGCACAGTTTGAGACTGTGTCCTCTTGTTCTGTCTGTTGTTGGCCGGAGAAAGAGACCGACGCCCAGCTCAGCACAGCCACCCTTCAGGAAGTTGAAGAGAGTGATAAGGTCACCTCTGAGTCTCCTTTTCTCCAGGCTGAACAACCCCAGCTCCCTCAGTCGTTCTTCATATGGCTTGTGTTCCAAGCCCCTCACCAGCCCCGTTGCTCTTCTTTGGACACGCTCAAGCATCTCAACGTCCTTCCTAAGCTGAGGGGGCCCACTTACAGCATGACCCTGAATACTTTCTGTTGAATTTTGTAAAACTGATAGACCCAGTGGAGATATTTCTGAAATGAGCAATTTTCATGCAGCAGAAGGAGTGTTTCATGGAGAATTTCATATTGAAGGTCATTCTAGAAATAAAATTTGGTTTGAACCTTTCTCAGCTGTAGGTGAAAACAGCAGCTTTCTGCAAGTTGGTTGCAGAGAAGTGGTTTGTGCAGGAATAAAATAGACTTACTGCAACATCTGCCCCACTTCCCACTCACTGCTTGAAAGCTTTTAATCAGAGACTGACAGCTGAGTCTTTTCTTGGTGACTCTTGTTGGGAGAGGGGGCAAGTGCATCCTGAAATGCAACTGAGTGCCAGCAGCACTGTTATAAGAAAAAGAAAAGAATTCAAAAATAAAAAAAAATTGTATGTTCTGAGATTGCTAAATTCTCCATCACCTACTTTTCTGCCAATTGCTAATTCTTTTTCTGGGCTTATTAACTCTTCCTTGGTCAATTAATGAAGCTCATTTTCCTGAGCTAAAACCCCCGTATTATGCTCGTTTTTCTTATACCAAGTGATATCAGTAGCTGAGATGAGACAAAAAACAACCCAAAACTTGGTCACTATGACAAGTTCCGATGGTTTTGTGTATTTATCTATAACTGGAACTTAGAGTTAAAATTATATTCTTGGGGATTTTTTAGTTGTGGTTTGGGGTTTTGTTTGGTTGTGTTGTTGTTGCTGTTTTAATTGTTTGAAAGTGCTCAAGAACATTTTGAATGGGAAGCATCAAAACAAGAAGTATCAAGTTCTTGGACCAAACGAAAAAAATATTATTGACTCACCACTAAGCCTTTCAGATGCTGATTTGCAAATAACTTTTAGCTGAAACTGATGATCTTGAATTTAAATTTCTTTGGATAACTTGAGGAAGCACATTTGAAGGAAACATAAAATGCTACCATATCAGTTTTATTTTGCTTGTGTCAGTGTTCCCAAAGCAAAGGGTTGTGTCTCAAATTTCCTCTTAAGACCTTAAAAGCAGATTGTGCAGAATGCCACAATTCCCCAGCTGAGATTCCCGAAGATAACCCAAGCACAGCTGAGGAGCAGTTGCCAGCTGATACATCTCCATTGTTGCTGGGCTTCAAGCTGTGGCCAGATACTCTCAAATCTGATCTTTGGCTGAAAAAAGCAATTCACAGAAAACAACTGAAACACTGGGGTTTTTCTGGTAGGAGGGAGACTTTCCAGTGTGAGCCAGTTCACTGATGCTATATTAAGTCCATGTGGTTTGAGAGAACCTGGCAGAGATGTGTAGGGTGGAATGATTGCATTAATGCCTGATTTTTTGCCCACATACGCTGTCATATTGATTACCTGTGTCAATCTCTAATATACAGCATCTAATATCTTCTTTTGGCATCCCCAGCTTACTGCAGCTGAGAGAATTGTATTAAATTTTGGTTTTTGAGAGGAGAAGGAGCCCACAGACAGGATGAGGGAGAAGCCAATCCTTAACAGCCCCTCAGAAATCAAAGTTGAGCCAAACTTAAGGGTCACATCCATGCTGCTGTTCCAGGTAGTGGTCACCAGGGCATGAAGTGTGATACTAAGCTGTCTGACAATATAAATGTACTGAAAGTGACCAATTGAACAAGAACATTGAATTTTTTGTCAGTGTAAGCATTCTGTATGTCAGTTGAAATGGATGAAAAGCAATACCCACCCTCCACCTCCTGTGCCCACCTTCCTGCTCCATTCAGTCACGAATAGGGCATTGAGCAGATGCAAACAACTGCCCCCACACACATCCTGTTCAGGATTTACACTATCAAGCATTAACATATTTTAATAAATCAGCAGATTAAACTTTTCTTCCCACCTCTTCCCAATTAGTGACTCTTAGATCTAACTGTTATCTGAGATGGTGGAGGTAAAATCTCAGCTTTTACAAAATGCAGGACTAAATCTGGGATGTTGTGCAGGCACCTTTTCCCCCTTTCTGTTTGGGTACCCTCCACTCTTTACTCCCTGTGAAAATGTCCTAGTCTAAATAAAAATATAGATGTAAGAGTAAACAGAAGGTTCTTGCTGATATCAACTAGAGTACATTGGAGGCACATTGACATCAAATAAACCCCAACAACTCTATTTTAAACAAGTCTTCTTCCACTGCATTATTTATCCCTTAATATCTAGGGAATGTTCTTTCCCTGAATATTCTCCCATCCTTTGCTAGAGCATGCCATCTGCCTTCCCATGTGAAAAATGGATGCACAAGTGGAGAGGCATTAAAACATTAACATTCAGAGAGTTGTGCACATGAGAATGGCTTTTAAATCATGAGAGATGAAGGACATTCTTTGAAGAGTGGGCACTGCACAAATTTAGCCCAGGTCCATTCTTACTGACATATTCTGTTCAATGGAGTGTTGATGTTTAAGCACTCATACAGAGTAGCCCTTAATGCAAACCGAGGTCCTCAGGCTCATTAACAAAAACACCAAACAGAACATGATAAAATAAAAATAAAAAAGTAAAAATATTGCCAACCAAGCACTGCAGCTGCGCATCACAGTCCAGTGCTCTTGACTTTAGTGAAGGAGCAGCTCTCAGTGCTCAGCTCTGCCAGTGCCCTGCCAGCTTGCCCTGAGTGTGGCTTGGCTGCCCCAGTGTTGGTGGGAGATTGAGCTTTTGTTTCATGAATGCTTCAGATGAGCTGATGAAGGAGCTCTGTGGGAGCCCACAGAGGAAGCCCTGGCCCACTGCAGGAAGGTAGGTGGGAGTTGTTTGCTCAGCCTGAGCTGGCTGTGCAGCAGCCCTTGCTCACGCTCCCATCTCAGCAGCTGCTCAGCTCACGTTTGCTGCAGTGCTGCTGTTACTCAGCTCCTGTTTGCCTCAGGGTGAGCAGAGCAGTGTCATACCTAGCTGGGAAAGGACTGACAAACCCACACTGCTTCGTGCCATAGTCCTCTGAGTGCTGCCTTTGCTTAGTACATTGTGAGTGTGCAACTTGCCAACAAGCACAGACAAGTTTATCTAAACTTGTCACTGAAAAGGTGGCCAAGCATGGGAACAGGCTACCCAGGGAAGGAGTGAAATCACCATGCCTGGAAGGGTTCCAAAGACATGTAGATGTGGCACTGTAGGAACATGGTTTAATGGTGGATTTGGCAGTTCTGGCTAATGGTGGGACTTGATCTTACAGGTCTTTTCTAACCCTAAAGATTCCGTGATTCTCAGAGCAGGTAACTTCAGTGGGTTACCTGACTCTTCTAAGCCCTCAAGCAGGTAACATTTTTTTATGTATGTTACTGTTGACTCTTTTGCAGTTTCCTTTTCTAATGGTTTTAAGGTGAGAGAACCTGTCCTTGAGAAGCTGCCCTTCCTAATCCCACTCCCCTTTCCCTGCGAGACTTAGGAGAGACTCACCTTTGACTGAAGCGGCAGCTGGAAGTGATGCTACAGCTTTTAATTAATGAGCTGAGTCCTGACTGCCTGAAGAGGAAGCCACACACCGAATTTTGGGGTGGTTGCATCGGCAAGAGCAGCAGGAGCCAGCAGTGCACAGGAGCTGGGATGCTGCGAGGCAGAGCCGGCAGTGGGAGCTCACACAGCCTTGGTGCAAAATCCTCCTCAAGTTTCTGGTGCCTTGAAACTTCACATCTCAGCTGTTCTCCTGCCTCTTGGCAGGTAGTAGGAGAAACAAGAGACTCAATGAATAGAGGAATCTGGTTTTTTAAAGAAAAAAATTTAAAATTGCTGCACTTTTGTGTCCCTTGGTGACAGTAAGTAGGCAGATCCTTCTGCATCAGATATAGGCGGGACTGGTACTGATGTCTGTCATTAACAATAATTAGACAGGACTGGCAACATTTGACCATCGTCCTCATCTGAAAATCTGATACTAGCCTTTTTAAAATTTTCAGCAAAAAACAACAAGCTATTTCAGAAAATGAAATCAGGACATATTTTTTGTTCATGCTAAAAAAGGGATGCTACAGTGAAACTTATCACATTTTTATGACTGTGCATTTAGCACTGGTAAGAAGTATTGCCTGTATGTCTGGATAATTAATTTTGTGTTCCTGTAGAAGTTTCCATATGTGAAGAAATTATGAACTTCGGAAAATTCTGGTTTGTTACAAGAAACTCATTGAAATTTGGCAGCTGACTTCTTGCCAGATCCTCCCAACTCTGATTCTGCTTAAGGTGGAGGGTCTTGGCTGGTCTTCCCTAGAGAAAATTTCTTCCCAAGGAGTGTCAGGAGGCTGTAAGAGGAGAGTTGCCTTGCTTTCCTCCTTGATGTCCCAGGGAGGAGGAGTGGGTGTTTATGTGGGAGGAAATGGGACAGCACTTGTGCAAGTCGGAAGGTGCTCATCACTTCTAGCTGCAGCCAAAGCCAGAGAGAGCTGTGCTGTGGACTGATAAAAACCTTGAGAATAGAAAAGTGAAATATGGTGTTCTTATTCTGAGATGTCAAAAATTAAATTGTTCTTTTGATCCAGTCCTCCCGGCCTCGGTTCCTCCCTCAATAAAATACATCCAGGATTGCTCTGATGTCACAGCAGATTTATGAAAAGGAATTTGTATGTGTCTGTGAAGTGTGCAGGGGTTTGCCAAGCTGGGAGTGAGGAAACCAATGGTCTTATTTGCATCAGGGTTTTGAAGTATGCAGCAAGGTTATACTCAGTGCAGATACAGGGTGCAGAAAGGAGGAAATCTATTCAGAGATTTGCCCAGAGTGCCTCATTCTCTCTGTGCACTGAGTGGTGAAACCTGTAAAAATAATAATATATGTTCACTTATAATTAAAGGCTTCATCATAGTGCATGAGCACAGGGAAGGCAAATGAAGGTTTGTGCACGTGCAATTATTGAATAACTTTCTAAATTGCAGCATCTTGCTAGAGCAGCAGAAGTTCAGGCTAATTTAGGGAGTCATGGAAGAGGTCTGTAATACTGTTCTGTGCAGGAGTTACCCCCTGCAACAGGATTTTATTTTCTTTACTAAGACTCAGTGTATTTGCTTCAATTTTTGTTTTCTGAGTTCAGGAAAGGGAATATGAAAATATTTCTATGGGTTTTTTGCAGGGCAGAGACTACTTGCTGCTTTGCAGTTGTACATTACATGGCACCAGGGCCACCATTCTTGGTGGCTCTTTGGTCCTGCCCTGTGAAACATAAGAAGTAATATTTTGAGCTCCAGATTGCAGTGTGACTTTATCTCTAGGCATATATCTAAACTCATGTGCTCTAAAGAGTGCTGTACTTTAATTTACTCTTATGTTTTTGTTTAATGGCCACAGTTAAATGGAAAAAAATATTTTTAATGGAATTTTCTAACAAACTTTTTCTCAGGATGTATGTACAAAATTGGATAGTGAGGCCTTTCCAGAATGTCAAAGCTGAGATGCCTTTACCACAAATAAGGACCATTTGGATTAAATTCCTATTTTTGTGTGAAGACATTGGAGAAAAGAAATAGGAGTGAAATCCTGACTACACATAAAATTAATTTCTCCACAGCTTTCAGTGAAATTGGAGTTTTGCCTTAAGTATAGGGAAGAGCATTTACCTGTAAACATTAGGCCTTTTATTGTTGCATTTCATTCTCTTGAAAAGGTGAATACAGATATTTCTTAGTCTCACTGTGTGTACTTATCTGTGGCTTCTGAAGTTGATGCTCTTGTGCAAAAGCAGTACCCATTTGTCCCTCCCATTTGTCTTGCACAGAGACCTCTACAAGGCTGAGATATGCCTGAAAGGATAAATTAAGAAAGTGCATTTACAATGGAGGGAGCTGCACACTTGACTCCCTCTGACTCTTTAATATCCCCATCTGTGCAGAGCACACCATAAAATCAGTTACTGCATTCCTGGACTTGCAGTGGACACTGGAGAGGTCAGGAGTATGAAACACTACCCCTTTCCTGCACCATTTAGGAGCCCTGGGCAGCATAAAGCAGTTTTGTGTTTGTCTGCAGTGACCTGTCTTGGGGTCTAAGAGGAAATCACTGTGCTGAAGTCTCCATTTTAGTGCAGGTGAATTGGGTGAAAATGCTGCAACCACACAAAAACATTCATTTGCCTCTGCAACAACTCAAGTGACCCATCCCTGGAAGTGTTTAAGACCAGGCTGGATGAACATTTGAGCAACCTGGTTTAGTGTAAAGCAGGGGCTTGGAACTAGATGGTCTTTAAAGTCCTTTCCAACCCAACCCATTCTGTGATTCTATGAAATCCATTGTGGGTAACTTTCCAAAAGGATTTTGATCCCTGACACTCACCTGTTGAGTTCTTTTGCAAATCAGCTGAGAAAGAAACCTGAGAAAACCCTTCTGGGAAAGGGTTAAATGTGGACAAATTCTGGTGTACCACCAAGATAGCTTACCATACCCAGTATGGGAACGAGGCCAGCATGAAAAAATATGGAAATATGGAATCAGCTTCCATCATCCTTGTAAGGGACATAAGATGTTTCATACAGGCAGTTTTGTTACATTACCCTCTGGTCTTATTGTCAAATTGGAGACAGAAAGAGCAGCCCATGACAGAGAGGAAGATGACTTTGGGATGCTTGGCAGTGCTGCTTGGATTCATTGCAGTAGTGCCCAGTGACCTTTCTGAAGGATAAAGACCTGATCCACTGGTCAGTGTGGAAACTGTAAAATATACACCACAGTCTCTGTCCAGGGAATCTCACAAGCCACACAAGACCAGTAGTCAAAGCAGGGAGGTGAAGAAAAACAAGAATTAAAGTTAAGCAGGACCGTTCCCTGGCAGCTGTTCTAGATTACAGAGGTGGGCAGTTCTACTGAGGTGATTTTAAGAGTCTTTATGTTTTTTTGCTGGATGCTTGGTTTTCCTTTGTTGCAGGACATGTCTAAACGTCAAGAGAAGTTTGTTCCAACATATTCCTTTGCTTGGCTTAATAAACCATTAGAAAGATAAGAAATTTAATAATAACATAATTTTATTTTTTGAGTTCCAGAGGCCCGAAAATCTAATAAGAGGGGAACACTGCATTTCATGTTATTTATTTATGTTGGACCTTTGCTCCAAAGTAACTTCAACAAATAAAACCAGAACAGCATAAAAGCAGAAGGAGCATCCTGTAGAAAAATAAATTGATGGTCTGGGCACAAATCATATTTATTAGAATGATTAGGGTTATGGACTTTGAGAAAATACAATATTAAAAGCAAGTTTTCAGTCTGCAATTGTGGATGGTGGTCTTGTTAGAGAGAGCCTGACCTTAAATTGTGCAAATGGGCTTGCTACAGATAAGAGTCACTTTTTAGAAGCCAATTAAGAGTATTAGTGTTCCAACCATGGGATTATATTATAATGTCAGTTTAGACAGCAGAATCTTCAAATGCCCACGCATAAGCACTGCTATGCTTATTAGGGAATCATCTGGAAGATTATTAGGACAAAAGTGATCTGGAAAAGAACTGGAAGCAAAAAACCTTGTTCTGTCATTGAGTCTTTCATTGGTTTGTTTGGTGTAACTTGTCTTTTACCTCTTTGGTCCCCAGTCAGGATGTGGGGACTCATGAGAGTAATTGTGGTGCAGACAAAATGACAATGTCACCAGAATCTCCTCAGTGGCTCAGAGTCTATTGTATGGAAACAAGCAGGATAGTGACTTCTACCAAGCAAAAGAAACTTTTTGTCCTCCAAACCTGAAAATTTTTCAGTCCCAAAGTGACAGAAATTGGGGAAAAATGGGAAGAAATGGCTCCTTGGTAGACTGAAATCCATTTTGACATCAAAATGAAAATTTGGCAGAAAACATCCTAGCAGCTGCATGTCAGTCTCTTTGGAAGAAGCAGGTAGTTCTCATGAGCAGGTGTAGGTGGCAGAAAACAGTAAGTAGGGCACAATCATCTGTGGACTTCTTGTGCTGGGCTGTCTCAAGGAATTCCTGCCAACCCTGTGCTCTGCTCCTCCTGGCTAGCACAAGTATCCTGAGGCATGTACATGTAGACTGAGGCCAGAGACAAATATTGCTTCTGAGGTAGCAGATTTTCAGAGGTTCTGTTGAGCTTCCTCTCTGTAGTTTAAAAAAAGGTCTGATGAAATTAAAGCATCAGTGGTATCATGATATTCTATTCTTTTGCATTAGTAAATTTAAGGAGTTCTTAAGTTGTGTGCATGGCTGAGAATGCTTTATTGGTTGTTTTTATTTCCATGAATAAGACGAATTTTAACAGTAGCACAATATTTATTTTCTCACAGAGGGATTAATATGTCATAATAGAGTGCAGCTTTTGTCACATTGCTATATTCATGGCCAACTATATTCTGATTTGAGATAACATATAGAAGTACATCAGGGAACATCTGATTTTATAGCTTTTAAATTCAGTATAATAAAAACTCAGCTCTCTAACTGAAAATTAAAGTCATTGCAGGACAGAGGATTTTTGAACAAAGAACAAATCCATTATTCATTATGCAGAGATCCAGACACTGTGTTTTCCTTTAGATTCATTTTCTTTGTGCAATAGTGCCTTTATTTGAAAAACTTCGGGTTTTTCTCATAATATGAAAGTAACTTCTCTGAGTAGTGATTTTTATCTTGGTTTTTTTTTATTGGGTTTGGGGATTTTTTTTCCTTTTTTTTCCCCTTTTTTTTTAACCAAAATGTTTCAAAGAGATTTATTTGCCATGTTGCGTGATACTGAGAAATCAGAAGGAGGAACATGAGATCTGAGTCCCAAATTCTTTGCATGTTTGAGACAAATCAGAAATCATGGATGTGATTTCCAGTGTCCAAGGCAGTTCCATTGTTGGCTATAGAAGCTCTTTATGTTATAACCAGGGACTGTCCATTAAGTAAATAGTTCCCAAATAATGAGCAGCAAATACTAACAACCTGTGAATTAATTAATTCCTGAAAGAAGTGGATACAAAATGCAATTTAAGCCTGATTAAATGCCAGTTTTTAAAAACACATCAGAAGAACTAAAATTTTAGGAATCAATACTAAGTGCAGTCAGATCAGCAAGGCAATTCTTATTCGTGGGATCAAGACTATGGAGCTTGGGGAAACAAGTGGACACAGATTCTGGAAACTTCAGCATGAATTAGGTAAAAACGCTTCTGCAAATGCATTGCTTTGTTTCCTGTCTAGATCTGAATTAAATAATTTTGATTATTATGGTGCCAGTTTTGTTTTTCTCTCCAGACCAAGGCCTTGCTAGACCCCAAGAAGAAGCTATAGGCTGTGTTCTCTGCTCCTTAACTTAGCAGTAGCCCTCCTGTCAGAGGAGAAATGTTCATTTCTCCCCTTCACCAAGCCTAATCATGAATTCTAACCACTTGTTCTTGAATGGAACACAATGTTTTTCAGTCTGCCTCATCATTCATTTTGTTGCAAAGGGAAAACTAATGACTCTGAGGAGAAACCTTTGTGAGGGGATGTGGCATTTTCTGAACTAACAAATAGCTAACAACTTCATTTATATATTTCTTTCTTGGCTTGTGCCTATTGCTGATGGGATGTAGCACCAGAGTTTGTTTTGCCTCTTGCTGACACTCCCACATTCATTTTACTCTATTACTCATACACATTGCCCCTTGTATGTTTCAGTGTATATTGAGGTATCTTCCACTTTTAAGTGACTAATTAAGTGCATAGTGACATCTGATCAGATGCCTTTGTAGGGAGCCTGGAAACAGAGAACAAGTTTTGAGACTCCAGGCGCTGTTATCAGAGATCACAGGTGTGGTGGCAGCTCCTTAACCTCCCTCACATCCATGTTCCCTCAGATCAGAGAACAGACATGCAATCTGCAATGCAGTGAGCATTTGCAGCACACAGACATTGGGGTATGGAAGCTTACCTGTGACAAACTAGAAGAAAATGAAGTTTGCAACAAAAATGTGAACATCCTGCCTTTGGATACACAATGGCTTGATACTGTTTTGGTACTTGCCAGTTGGTGGAAAGCTCCAACAATGGCTTTAAATAATTTTCCTTGCTATTATTATTAAGTACTTTAAGTGAGCTTCACCTATTGATGTATCTGTGATATATTCAAGGATGTGTTTTTTCCTGGGAGATACCAAAGGGAGGTAGAGAAGTCTTGGTACTAAGCTGGAGAAAGTAGCCCGATACTGATCATTGAATATAAAGTCATGAGTGCTTTGTGGACCAGTGGGTGACAACTTACAAATGGCATCTGTGCTGCCATGACTGTGAAACTCATTATTTGGGAACTGCCTATTTAATGGACAGTCCCTATTTGGTTTTCTGCAATGTCCATAAATAATAGTTGTAACCAAAAGGACTTTTGTAGCAAAAGGTACTGCTGCCTTTGACCCTGGAAATTACATTTATGAGGTTGGTAGAGATCAGTTTGTCTGAATGTTGTTTTAGCTGAGCCTTAAAGTAGCTGAAAGTTTATTGAAAAAATTATTTTCACCAATCAAGCAGACAGTTGAAGTCACTGCTGTGAATTCAGTGGGCTCTGGAAGGAAACTTTTGTTGTTGTGATTGATCTGAAGGGTTTAGAGAAGCAGTTTCTTCCCACAGTTTCCCCCCTTCATTTTATCAGCAGCTCTGTGCTTTCTCCTGTGATCCCAGCATCTGTTTCCTGTTCTTTCTGGTTCCTTTTCATCACTGAAAAAGAAAGGGTGAGACAAAGAAAAGAGACATGATGAAGGTAAAGGGATGTTATTAGTTTAACATTTTTTGGGAATGTTTTTGATTTCTGCTGAAGGTATTTTTTTTTTACACCCAAAGGAAATAGTTCATTTTTACCAACCTGTCTTGCACAGACTAGTGCTTTCAACTTCTGTGGAAAATAAATTAAATGAGGCTCATCTGCCTTCTTTATATGTGAATATATGTAACTAAATTCACAGTGCCTGAAACATGAAAGGGCTCAAACAGAAAACTTAGGAATAGCTTTGCAACTGGCTTTAGTGTTGACTCCACTCCCCAAACATGCTGGGGTCACCATTCATCTCTCTGAGCCATCAGAGCTACCTTGGGATATCCAGCCCAGGCTCCAGCTGCCTGTCCAGAAGGATGTGGCATGCTCAGAGGTCCTCAGACATTTCAGAACATCTAGATGGCACTAGCAGCCTATATTTAGGCACATGAATTGAGCCCCAGGGCTATGATTCAGCTTCAGAAGTAGACATTTGGATGTCTGTAGTGTGCTCTTGGGGTCTACACTCTCATACTGGGCAGAGACCCAGGTCTGAATGTGTCTAAAGGTACCTGAAATGCCCAGGAGCATCTCTGTGGGGCTGGCAGATCCCAGAGTGGCTGAGCTGAACCCTTCCAGCTGCCCTGGGTCCCTGCATGTTGCTTCCAGCTCTGCTGGAGATGTTTCCATTGGGAATCCCAGCCTGGAGCTGGCAGCCCTGGGGGGCACCTGGGCTGTCCCACCCTGCAGGCTCGGCCAGGAGCAGATGGGGAAGGTGCTGCAGAGCCTGTCCAGGCAGCAGCTCCATGGAATGACAGCCTTGTCCCCTCCTTTGACAGCTGATCTTGAGAAATCAAGGCAGGGAGCCAGGATGCCTCAGCCAGGGTGGGAGGAAAGAGCATCACTGCTCCCTTTGACCTGAAGCTGATAACAGCCATGACCAAGTGACTCCCTCTAGCTCTGAGCACCTTCTTCTCCTGCTGCTGATCTGAGTTTGGCAGGCAAAATGATCATAAAATTGATTTATAAGGGAAGAGGTCACAGGAAATCCTTTTACAACACAGTTCATATTGTATATAACTAGGAGGCCAGGGCAAATTTTTGACACATGCTCCCAGGCTACTTTTTGCAATGGTGAGTGGGTAAATCTGCATCATCCTCTGAAATGGACTGAATTAACACTTCACTGGGAAATTATCTCATTGTAGAGATTCTTGCCTGACTCCCTGAACTGTATCAAGGCTGATAGTTTCAGGGTCACTCTTCTGAGACATAGGAATGTTGAAAAATAGAGACAGTTTGAATTTCAAGTATCTCAGAAAGTTATATTTGCAGGGAGAAAAAAATTTACCTGTATATCCAGGTGACAGAAAACCTTGAGGAGTTATGCAATGGACCCTAAACCACATTTTTTTCTCCTGTGTTTTCTTTTCTCACACAACAGGTTGGGAAACTGAGGCATGGTACAATTGCAATTCCTCAACTGGAAAGGCTGATGTGAGCCTCACATGTGTATCTTTACATTGGTCTCTTTTGCCCAGGAGTCATGTTGGAGTGTTATGATTCTCCTCTCTAGTAAACCCCGAAATGCACCAGGAGAGTGTGTGCAGTTAATTACTGAGTTTCAGTTTAAACTTTTCTAACTAAATCTCCACAGTGAGAGTGCAGGAACACTCCAGACTAGGAGCCCTAATGAAGGAAATTCATTCCTTTTCTTACAGAGTGAAATGAAGTGGAAAATTCCTCATCTCTTCACTAAATTCTTGATGAAGAAGACTCAAGACTAATTTTCCACGTTCCCAACTGTGAAATATTACACACTTAATATTTTAATAACATTATAACCCTCCCACACAGGGGAGGAATAGATTATGACCCTCCTTTTCACAGTATTCCTGATTTATACCCATGTGAGATGAGAGACTCTGGAGGTTCATCATAAAAGTGATGACCCAGCAACTTGTGGGGCTGTGATAAATATTGCATGATATATCCACACATGAAAAAATCTTTTATAGAACATTAATCACTGCTAAGTTAATGCTGTGGGATGTTTTACTATTTTGTAAGTACTAAATGATTCATTAAAAAAGCTGACTTACTCTGAACTTTGACCCAAACTTTTGGAAGGGTCAGAACACAGACATTCAGGAGCAGCCAAACTTCACTTTGCATGTGAGTTTCCTCTCTTTTTTTTTCCCGTCCTTTTTTCCTTCCCATAAGCTTCCTGTGGATTTCCCACCTTAAAGTGTGGGTGAGCTCACATCCCACTTAGAACCACAGAGTGTGAACACTCTCTCCTTTAATTTATAATGCTGGACCTCAGACACTGCAGCAGCACTTCTCATTTTCCCTTGCCAACCTTTATTCCTCTTGGTACTTTTTTCTTGCCCCAGGCTTAGCCCAAGCCTTAGGCAATATTCATCTGAGTGAATGCAAAGGCAGGATTCATCTCTGCAAAGGCAGAAATCTACTCTGACAAGTGTGACACCTTGAACTTGTGTCTCCTCAAGCCTTTCTTCAGCTAGAAGGGGAATGTAGAAAGGAACCTTCACCTTTATAGCCATCCCCAGGAAATACTGCTCTGCTCAGATGACATTATGTTCTTGCAGTTGAGAAATTCCAATTTTAGCTAGGCTACCCCACATCTGAGCTTCCCATCTAATCAATGAAGAGAAACAGGTCTTTTGGGGAATATTTCTCTCACCCTAAAATAGGCCAGAGAAGCTGTGAAAGCTGTGATCTACATGCACCTGCTTCTCTTCACAGTCTTAAAAAAAAGCCAAGGCAATTCGCTCAGATACAGACATTTATAGATAGATGAGGTGATCTCCTCCCTCAGCATCAGTTTCAGCCATATGGGCCATGTGAGATGCTTTAGAGCATCGTGGCTACCCCCAGTTTTCTCCTTTGGAAGACCCAGATCCTGTCCTTCAATCAGCCAGTCCTGAGCTCTCTAGATTATGTGATCTCCCTTGGATATCTCCAGTGGCACCTGACACCCATATGTGAGTAAATTAATTGAGTCCTTGGTATCATTTATTTTTACTCCTCCACACACCTTACGCAGTGTCTATTTGAATTAGAAAAATAATCCCTCTTTTCCACATTTTAAGAAAGGCATTATTTTCACAGAAACCTGCTGCAAATGCAGCAAAATAGAGTCAAAGTTGAACTGCTGAATTGTGGTCTCCAAAAATAAGGCTCCATTTTACCACTGACGGGCCAGCAGATCAGCAGCTCGTGCAATCCAGGTGCAGAGCAGTGGTGTCCAGGCTGGAAGGGTTTTGTGGCTGACTGAACAGACAACAGACATCTTCAGCATCCTCTGGACCATGGCTGACCTTCGTGTGCTTGTTTCTTTTCTTGGCTGACCCAGTTTATTTGCTTCACTCAGTTTGATTTCCTTGGCAAATGTGGAAACTTTCTCCTTGCTTTTACTGCTGCCCCAGCAAGCAGCATCTGATGAGCTGTGGGCACCTGCCAGCTGCAGCTCTGGCACAGGTCTGCTCTGTGCAGGTGTCTCATTGCACTCTCATCTTACAGCTGAACACCTGGGTAGCATCAGACATTCAAGGATTTGTGGAAAGCAGGACAGTGTCTGTATGGAAAAAAAGCTTCTGGTTTCAGTATTCTTTTTAATTTTTGATGGGAGAGCTTGAAACAGAGAATTTGGGTGTCTCCTGGGGGTTCAGTGGGGCTTTTCTTTTGTTCCAGAATATCCTTGCTAGCAAACTGCATAACTAAAACAACAGGAGTTTATGACTGCACCAGATTAGGAAACACACAGAGAGGTAGGAGGAACAGAGCAGACAGAATATCTTGTCTCGTTTTATAAAATGCTCAGTGTATGTCACAATTTAGACTTGATTCTTCATACTGAATATAATTTGACCACAGCAAACCTTTAGCACAGACCAGAATGCCCAGATGTCCTTTTATTTGATTCTGAGTAAAGTAAGTTTTAAGATAGAAATCACTCCAGCTAATTCAGAGATAAAAATACAGAAAACCTTTGCTTCATTTTAGCAATCCTGGAATCTCTTTCTATCCGTTTTATTGTAGTCTTCCATTTTTCTGTCAGTGTCTGTATTTTTGAATTATCACAATATCCAACCACACAGAAAAACTCATACTTTATGTTGGCTTAAAAGAAAGGTAACCTTGTAAACATTTAAACATTTTGCTGGAGGTTTTAAATATTAATGAGCCAGAGTGAAGTTCTTGCTGTGGGCAACCCATGCATCCCTGAGAAGTGTAAACAGCAAGAAGGAAGGGGAATCACAGAGGATGGTTTAAGGTGGTATAATTATCTGTAATGGGCTGGAATTACTGAAGGGGAGATGTAGGCAGGTTTTAGGAAATGTCTGTGAGCATTGGTATGATGGGGCTGTTCTCTGGTTTGCTTGGACCAGCATTGCTGCAATGGACAAAAGATAACCTGGTTAAGGGACATGGAAGTGTCCCATAAGGAAAAGCAGTGCAGCAGCAAAATACTATATTTAGAGTGGTTCTCTACATCCAGCCAGCTTTTTTGGTCCCATCCCTGCCATGTGATAATCTTATATCTGGCACCATGAGAAAAGGGAAGTGAGAAGCTGGTTACCACCACTGAAACTGTTAATTTCTCTGTCTGCTCTCTGCCTCACTCCAGAATACTCTGAAGGACAAGGTTAACCAATCATTTTTTGGTCCTGTGGTCAAACCAGGACTACTGGTGCATGTATAATGCAAACAATGTGCATTGAATGTCCAGGAAATTCAGCTTTTCTCGGATACCTTAAATTTTCTGAAGAGATTCTCTATGTTGTTCCTACACCAGAGATCTAACCCACCCAGAGGAGAAGCCATAGCACAGAGCCCTTTCATACCAATGCATCTTGATGAGCAGTCCTTCCCAGACAAAAAACTGTATCATGGGTCAACAGTAGAAGTTTTTTAAAGAAAATTCTTGTTCTTTTAGATGTTTTGCTGTCATGAGGAGAAAGGAAATCAAGAAACTGTTTAAATTTCATGTAATTTGTTGAATAAAGAGAAATTGTGGCTATTACTAGAGTAAAACAGGTGGTTATGTTCATGCAAAATTATAAAAGGTTGGAAAGGACATTGCGATTCTGAAGTTAGAACGAACTGAAATATAAATGCTTACATAATTCTAGAAGAAACTAAAACTATTACAGAAGAGATTTCCCGCTTGGAAAAGTCTGTGGGAGGCCAGACTTCCCTGCCTCTTATCACAATTAAAGGACCTTTTTAGAGAGGGAGTTTTCTCAGGTGATGGAACAATGATGAGAGACAGGACCTGAAATTCTTCCTGCTCTGTCTGGTTGAAATCATGGACCTGACCTTGAAGCTTTACTTTGTTACATGAAAAAGAACGATAAAAGGAGAGTGAAAATTACCCTGATCTCCATGTGGGGACTGTGGAATCATGTCACAGGTGGTGTGACAGCACCTGGGGTTGATGGGGAGTGAAAGAGGCCATGGTAGCAAATGCACAGCCTCTCCCTCCCTCTCTTCTCCAGGTCAGCAGTGGTTGGGAATGCAAAGTGAGCAATTCCCACAAGAAGCTGGAGAGGCCAAGGAGAACCTGGTTGCTGGAGGGAGTTTATAATCCAATCTCTTTTTGCTGTCTCTCTCTGCCTTTTGCATTTTAATCAAAAGTTTTGTTTCTGTTGAAATTGGTACAGGCATCCCTTAAAAATGGCTCCATTGTGGAAGATTCTCATTTTCCTGCCAAAAGTCATTTTAGTGGGACATGCTGGAAAATCCTTTTGTTTGCTGGCAGTCCCTCCTTGTGGAAGACCAGCTGCTCATTCCTGGTAGCAGAGCAGGTGTTAATTCCTCAAGGGCAGTGCATTGTCATGGCCAAGCCCAAAGGCAAGTCCAAAAGCCTGGGGAAGGCACTGGGAAGGATTGCACAGATTTAAAGTTAATTTTGGCTGCAGCAGGGTCTGGTTTTGCCTAGGAAATGACTCATGACCTTGTGGAACTGTTCAGGGCAACTCCTGCTCTTGTTAAGAGCATTTTTGGCCATGCTGGGCCCCATCACGTCAGCCTGTGATGCTTCTTTGGGTTTTTGCCATTGCTCCTCCAAGTCAGGAGCTTCTGACTGACACCCAATTCAGCCAGTTCTCTAGAAGAGGCTGTGAGAAGCACACCTGGGCAGAGTGGCCTCATGGGGACACAGATGGTTGATGTTATCTGTCAGGAAATCAGTCAATAATGTACAAAACTCTGAGCACTGCAGACTTACTGGCAGGAGTTTCAGATGCAGACATCATACAGGCACCAATGAGCCTATAACACCTAATAAGACAATTTTCTCACCAGGGGCTGTTTCATTCCTTTTATCTAGTATCTCTTTTCCTGGCTGCTCTTCACTTCCCTCTTCCCTCCCCTCTCTTTAGTCAAAATAAGCAGAATTAATTCCTTTTCTTTATTACTGATGTTGGTTGTCTTGGGAAAAACCTGCTTCATCTGTCTAGGTAATGAACCCTCTGTTAAGAGCTGTGGTATTTTTAGGAGTTGCTTGCATACATAATCATGCTTTACATTGCCAGGTGTTCTATAGCATACCAGATTTGCCGACATTGTCAGACTCTTTCTTTACTGATAAATAGGCATGTATCTCACTGGCAGTGATGATAAGCTTAGCTGAAGGAGCTTCAAGAGTAGAAATCAGAGACCAAACATGACTTTTTTTGTATCAAAAATCCTATTTTCCATCATTGGGCTCATGCTGGTCGAGAGGCTCTAGACTTACTCAGGGGAATTTGGAGGATATAGATTTCTGAGAAACTAAGTGTGTCACAGGCAGTGGCAGCAGCTACCCTGCACTTAACTCAGTGAATGCTGGACTGCTTTGCCTCTGAGATGAAATAGCTCAATTAATAAATAGCTGTATGCCTCTCCAAAAATAAGCTCTAATATGCAATTAAAGTGAAAGGTTTCCCTTTTGAAGGTGTGGGGAGCTATTAGATAAAATTATAGGAGGATCAGATGTGAAAGGTACTGTTATTTAATATATTTAAAAATGAGGATAATTAAAAGAAATTAAATGTATAGAGTCTGCCTTTAAAGGGGAATGCATTTGTAAGCTTCCCTGCTAACATCTGTATCACTGGGGAGAGTGTAAGGACTGGCTGTGCCACATGGCAGAGAGATGACTAATTACAGAACATGCACACACTTGGATTTCCTTAATATAATAATGAGAAATTATTAAGCAGTGGCAGGGAACAGCAAGCTCAGTGCTGCAATATTATTATTGTTATTTATTTCTGTTACAGTGCTGCACAAAGGAAGGAATGGAAATGGGAATGCCCGTCGTGTTGGGTGCTGCATAACCACAAATTGGGTGTTTGACTCCTGCAGCTTAAACACTGCTCTCTCTAGCCCTTTCCTGTGGGGATTAGAGTCCAGCTCTGAGGATAGGTAGAGCATTTAGCTTTTCCACTTTGACTTGTGGGAATCAATTTTCCATTAGGTGTGTCAAAGGTTTGACCAGTTGAGCACTAGCAGAGGGATCATGTAGATCTGAGGGTGTACATGAAAGGGTAGAAATGGAAGGTGCATTGGATAAGCAGGGTGGTAGCACAGGCATATAAATTAAACTATTCATAAATCCTGGGTGAGGAGATTGGATTTTTGCAAGAACTGCTCATTTCAGGGAAACTTAGAAATTCAAAATTCCTGTGGGTTCCTTTGTGTCCCAGACACTATGAAATACCTAACAACATATCTCCATGATGTAACCAGTTCCCAATCCTTTCTCTTTTGTTGGGACAGGATATGTTTGCTCTCCTGGAAGAGAAAGGGATTTGAATAAAAATGAGCCATGGACCAGCCTAATCCCAGGTGATGGTCAGGAGACTCAAATTCTTTTCCAATCCCTGTCCTCTGCTTTGGGAGCATAGGACCATGCTCTTCCTGCTCTGTGGGCAGCCGGCTGACAGCAGGAGACATTTCAGAGGAGTCCCACTGGTCAAGGCTCATTCCCAGCTGCAGCTCGGTCCCATAATCCTTCTACTGTGACCTGTAAAATGAGAAAATGTGTAGAATCTCACCTGTGAGGTCACAAAAATATCAAGAAATTTGCCTGCAACTGAGACATCTGTCAAGGGGAAAAAAATTATTTGGATGGTATTTCCTTACAAGTCCTCCTTCCTTAGGAAGTCTTAGGTCTTTTGCAATCCTGCTGATTTGCAGCCTGTGATGTAGATTGTGTAGCGTAATAATTGAGAAAAGAAATCAGGACACATTTAGGTCATTACTGTCACCAGTATTTCTTTGTTTCCAAAGGACACATGCTGTATTTATTACACTTGCACTTTGCTAATCTAAGAGTCTTCCTTATCAGAAAATATTTACAAGCTCAGGATGTTCTTCCCAATCCTTACCTGAAATGGATGTAAAGAAAGAGATTAAGGTTAACTGTATCCTGATCTTTCCCCAGGATCTTTCCCCCGTTTTCTAAGACTTTTGGCTCAGTAATTTCCAGATTCTTTTTTTTTGTAAAGCCCATCTGTTTTTTCTCCCATTATTTAATTTATTCTATCTACAGCCACTTATAAGCATGGCATGTAAGGAATGATCTCATTTTTTCTTAATCTTTTTTAACTCGCTGGTTTTATGTTATCCCTTCTATTTTGTTGGAAAAGGCAGCTGGAAGTTGTTCAGCCTTTCACTGTCTCTTATGTGAGACAATTTATGACATCACAGAGCTTTTTCATATCAATTGTTTCATTTCTAGGCGAGTAAATGAAGTAGTTCCTCAAATGGAGACTATAAGTGTACTTTGAGAGGTATAACATTATCTTGGAATGAACCATGTTTGTTGGGGATGTTATAGATTTCCTTTGTCACTAATTGGAATATATATGTAATTGGGTTTACTTTGGAATGTCAGCAGTGACCAATATCTTTGGTCAGGATCCAGTATTGACTCCATAAAATTCTGGAGTTATCAGCGCTGCCTAAGCATGCAGTGCTGCTTGGTGGAAATGATTCAGTTGCCCAAACACAGGTGTGCAGTATGGGAAGTCCTGGCATATCCAAGGTAAAGCAGGAAAAATGAGATGGGGTCTAAAGAGAAACTAAGATGCTGGAATCTGCTCTGGGCTTTCTCAAGGCCAGTGAGATAACCCAGGACATTTCAGGTGACATATTCTGCCTCCTTTTATCCAAGTGGCTCTTCTCTACACTATGGACAGCAAACCCTTTTTTATGAAGGCACATACTAAGGAATTAGGTGCTAGCTTTCAGATAATTCAGTTATTCAGATATTTCAGATAATTCAGATAGTTATTGCCATAATTGTCACTTACAGACAATTTTTATCCTAATCTATATGAAGAGAGGGAGAGTTGCTGTAAGCAACTGTTTAATGAATCCAGATTTGGTTAGCATTGCTGTCATTTCTCTGGATGCTCTTGTGTGGCTTGCTTTGTATGTTCTAATTAAAAGAACTTAGAAGCTCTTGGATATCTTCTTTATTTATGCATCTTTTAATTAGAAAATTCAATAGTTAAGAACTGGGGCATGTGAAGATTCAGCCATTTCATCTCCTGCTGTGATCTTGTTATATGTCCCGAATTAATTGATACCAAGTCAAGTTAGAACTGGATAAAAATGCCGTTAGGGATTAATCCTGGGTGTATTTGCAGGTCAGGCTGATGATTTAATATGTGTCAGCTGTATGAGACTGCTGAGTCTTGCATTTGTTCTTGTCTTGTGGTGCCAGACACCCTTGTCCTGGACATACACACTCACTGAACACCCTGTGGTGCATTTTCCAGAGGAGGAGGTTTTGGTGTGGATGGTCCAGTCCATCTCCAGAGGCCTTGTGGCATCCAGAGCTGCTGTCACACCTGTGTCAGTGGGGCATTGCTCTCTTTTGTCTCTGCCAAGGCCAGGGAACTCTGGGGCCAAGGGAACTCTGCCAGCTGAAATGGGCACAACCGTCTGGTCCAGCTGGGTGCCACAGATCTCCTCACAGGGACCATCCTCCATTCCCTGCAGATAAGTAATCACCTAAATCAATTGGATCCATGAGAAAAATTGCTTTTAAAAACACACATATGATGATGTCACTCCTTAGAGAAGATCACTGTGCCCCGATTTGTGGTTGTAGGAAGGAAAAGCTGCTTACAGCAGTGTTTTGGACACTTTTATCTTTCTGTTGCCATGGATGAGTGAAAGGAACAGATCTCTCCCTGCTACTGTTTGCCTGGAAAGAACAAAGATGTGGACAAAAGACTCAGCTGGTTGAATACCCACTTACTCCTGGAAGTGAACCAGTATTCAGCCAGCTGTTTGGTTGGCTGGAAGAGTAAAAAGGATCAAAGGGCTGGGGACTCCCACAGGTTCCCAGCCTGCTCAGTTTCTCAACTTTTTTCTTCACTTGCAGCCTGTGAAAAGGAAACACACTGACAAATATCATGAAAGACAGCATAACTCCACAGCAGTTTTCCTGCAGAGAGCTGAAATTAAGTTTTTCACCTTTTCTCTTGAGCTACCTCTGAAAACAAGGACAAAAGAGCCATTGTTTCTGGCAAAGCTGAAACTTTCACCTGCATTCTCCTGACAGTGATTCTGTGTAGCAAAAATCAGGAATTATGCCAGAAGAATGCTTTGATACTCTGCTATTTATATGTATGCAATACTAAATGAATTAGAAGCTATCTTAGATGATTATAATGTGTCAGCATCTTGGAAACAATAGAAGTAAATGACACCCTTGCTCACAGACAATACTGAGGAAAAGGCTTGAATGTGCAAAAAAAAAGTGGGATCCCCATTTTCCCCAAAGGAGAGGAGGCTCAAAGTAAAGCCCATTGTGGCAAATCCTGCATCATGATCACTGCTGCTGTGTCTCTGTTATAGAGCCATGGAGCTGCAGGGAGAAGGACCTGATTGCAAATATTGTTTACTGTCAGGTCGATTTCCCTGATATTCTTCTGCTGAGTGTATTCTGAGTTCTGCCTTTGGTCAGCTTCTCATGCCATTAAATAAACAGTAAATCAAAGTTATCTGTCCCTCTCTCACTCAAATATCTGTAAAAACGCAACTGAAATTGATCAGAAATTCATGGTTGGGGTCTCACCACCAATTTGAACAAGCTCATAATCTGATCCTAGTGCTGTTTTTTTGGGTTTTTTTGTTACCTTCATTTGATTAAAAATCTCTTTCTTAAAGCTGCTGTAAACATGTGTTCTTTAATTCTATTTTAAATTCTCAGTGGACTAAGAATGTGTCTAATTTGTCCCTGCATAATGTGTCTAGAAGAATGCTTTTCAGTGCTAAAATGCTTTATAGAGAATTTTTAAAACCCTTTCTGGAGACACTAATGGAATTTTCCTTCTTTCTACCCAGTATTCCCCTTTCTAAAACTTAAAAAATACACCAAACAGCATAATGTAGAACATGAATTGTTTAAAATCAGGCATCTTTCCTCTCTCTCCTTCCCCCATGTAAAGCAATTTTCTTTTTAAATGTTTCAAAATTTGCAGCTGTGCACTTCTAACAGGATATCCTTAGCTATGGAAAACATGTGAGCATCTGTATGCTTTCTGACTCAAATTGTTTTAATTCAATTTTAGTGTACACTTGATGTGATGAATTCAAGTCATGTAACTATTGAATAAGCATTGGGGAAGATGCATGGAGATGGGAAAAAGTAATGTGTCATCAAATGACAAGTTTTCTTCCACCCTATCTCAATGTCAAGGACATGAAAGGGAATGAATTAGTTTGAACAAATATGCTCAGAGATCTGTATTCTCTTATCTGCTGCATTGGTCCCAGTTTGAATTCAGACTGTCAAGGATACATCTGGGTGCTGAACTGAAGATTTACAGGGAAGAGGTAGCAGCTAGGGGAGAAGTATGAATAATGGGGCTCTTGGTGACCTCTCTGTAATGTTTTATATTCACTGGAGTTGCCAGTGCTGCCTTTCTCCAGGTTTCCTTTGAAATGATGAAGGAAGATCCCAAGACCAGAGTGCTGTCACCCAGGGAAGCCCTGCTCCCTGTTCTTTTTGTGTCACAACATTTCCAGGTGATCTTGGGCTGACCACACAACCAAGCTTTGGGCACAGCCCTGGGAGGCATGGGGAGGGAATCAGTGCAGCTCAGTGCATGCTGGGCTGGCTGGCCATGTTTGTGCTTTTGGCTGCCCCCAGCTCCTGCCCCAGGAGGGGCTGGTAAAAGCAGAGTCTGTGTTTTGTGTACTGTCACCACTGAAAAAATCATCTGCAATGCCATGGTAAACAATAGCTGTGAGTAATAATCTGACAGTACAGTGTATAATATATGGTCAAAATTATTATCCATTGGTTTTAAAACAAAACTGACAGAAATTTATTTAAATTCATCCTGATTTATTAATTATTCAACAGGACACTTCAGTTCCAGTAAACGAGGGGCAAACTCCATATTTCATCCTTTTTGAGGGACTGGGGTCAAAATTCTGACTCACGGAAGAATCTGGTTGTTTAATATTCATATTTAGGACCTAATGCTGCTGTAAATTCTTCCTGTGTTGGTTAGTTAACTGGTGTTTTGTATTTCTGATGTATTGATTAAGAAATTAAATTAAATAGCTGCTTTTAGATTAGCAGTTGTTAGAGCATGGTGTAAATAATGCCATGGTTGTGGGACTGATCTCTGTAAGAGCTGGACTTGATGATCCTTGTGAGTCCCTTCCCAATGGATCCCCATTGGTCTACAAAGGCAGACTTGGTGTTGTGATGGATGTGCAGTGAATGCAAGAGCCTGCCATGGGTGCCTCCCAAAGTTTGAATGGAAAAGCTTCATAGGAGGGGAAACATGGCAGGGTAAGAGCATGAATCTTCACAGTTTCTGCTTCCAAAGGGTTCAGGAAACCAGTCATGACATAGCAGAGGATCACTGACTGTTGGCAATGTGTGACCACTGCCACAAAACTCCACATTTCAACAGCTGTTTCCTCTATGAATTCCACTGATAACTTTATTGAATATGATGGGGCTTCATCTGTGCTTTGCAAAGTGCTTTGCAGGTCTTCTCTGAGGTGTACAGAATGCCTGATACTTGCAGGACACACTTGCTAAGTAAGGATCTGACCTTGGGCCACCAACAGCTTTCATTCAAGGCCTCTGTTCACTGACTGCAGAAGTGACCTGGTTCCAATCCAGGCTTGGCTCAACCAGGCTTTCTCATGGATTTTTTTCCATACCATGTTTTGAATTTTGTTCAAATTTTTGTTTTGTTCTATTTTGTTTCATCAGCAGTGATGGATGGGGGTTTTGAACAAAGCTGCTCACAGCAAACATGACAAGTTTTCCTGTTCCTCAGCACACAGCCAGGAAAACACCTCTGCCAAGATGCACCTGGACATGCAAACAACATCCAAAGAAAGGGGCGGCCCCAAGCAGAGCTTTCAATGCAGCTGTTTTTTAATGCACGTGAATAAAGGAGGCTCAGGGAGGCATTGTCACTCTCTACAGCTTCCTGACAGGAGGGTGTAGCCAGCTGGGGGTCACTCTCTTCTCCCAGGTAACAAGTGACAGGACCTGAGGAAAAGGCCTCAGATTTTCCCAGTGGATATTTAGATTTGATATTAGGAAAAATTTCTTCACTGAAAGGGTGGTCCCACATTGGAACAGGCTGTCCAGGGAAGTGGTGTGATTACAGCCCCTGGAAGTGTTCACAGATGAGTGGATGTGGTGCTTGGAAATGCGGTGGGTTGGGCAGGTGGGAGTGTAGGGTTGGTTATTGGACTCAATGACCTTAGAGGTCTTTTCCATCCTTAAAGATTCTACAGTTCTGTAAATTGGGATATTACCTGGGCTCAACATGGCATGAATTTCCCCTCCCTTTTCTCTGTACCTCAAGCCATATCCCACAAGCCAAATCTGTCACTCCACATAATTCTTGTAGGTATTTCTTAGATAAACCCAAACCAAACTGCTCCCTGTCCAAAACCAATTGCTTTTCTTTTTAAAAATATAAACATATAATATCTAAGTATATCTTGTATACTAAGGAGATAACCACAGTTATAAGACAATGTGATTTTTGTCCAGAACAAAATTAGACTTAAAACTGTGGAATACCACACTCCTGACAAAAATAATGATAATTAAAAAATAGGCTGAGATCTCCAAAGTGGCATCAGATTTTAGATATATAGTGTATTCAATGGACAAGTATCTGATTTTTTAGATTGCTTTGAAAGATAATAATAAAAAATGGCAAAGACCTCTTCAGAAGTTCACCATTAGGATGCAAATCTGTGGGCAAGAGCGCTTGGTTTGTAATTATCTGCCAAGTTAAATAATAGGACAAAGCATACCTGAAGAGAATTTGGATTAGTTGAAAACCATGTTTTGTCAAGTCAAAATGATGAATTTTTTTATATATTTATGTTTTTTCCAATGTCTGGAAGAAAAATCTGAAAAATGACATGTATTCACCCAGGAAAACCCTATACTCTGCAGGGGCTGCATTTAACAGCTCACAAAGTGATTACTTCATCCTTTCTCTTTCTCTCTCTGGGCTCATTGTGCCATCAGATACTTTTCTAAGCCTCCCATGATGGCATCAGCATCTCTTACACAGGGGAGCAGTTTTGTCAAGATAAAATATGTGGTATTTTAACAGCACAATTGTGTTCTAAAGAAGTTCACAGCACTGTCTGGGTTCTCCCCACCATGCAGTGCTTCAGCAGCAGTGTGGAGTAAAATGGATGAATTTGCTGCTGTGGGGAAAACTGCTCAAGCAGGCAGCTGGGATTGCCTCTTCACTGAGGTCCCATTCCCCTACTTCAGGCTCCTTCCTCCCTTTGCCACCCCGAAATTTGCTCTTGCTGCTTCCCATAGCACCCCTCCCACCTCTCTGTCCCATTCAACTCACTGCACCTGCAAAAATTTATGTCCTTCCTTTTGCTGAGGTTTACTCTTCAGCCAAAAAGCTCAGCATTTGCAAACTTTCATGGATGCCCTCACTGGGGTGAGGTGCACTGGGGGATTCCCTTGTTTGCTCCATTTTAAATTTCTGAGTTGCGAGAGGCAATAATTCAAAGTCTGTATTTCAGCAATTTTTTTTCTCCCTTGACGTCTGTGTTATTCTGAGGACTGTCCCAAGCCATTTGAGAAAGCAGTTTACCTGTGTGCAGTTTTTAGTGTGATGAATTGTCCCATGTGTTTTGTGTCAGCTATTATGCCAGATCAACTCTCTGAGGACTTTGCTGTTCCTGTTAGTGGGAAATGCTGAAAAGTTACCTCAGTGACATAACTTGATTTGCTGAGGAAGCTGGTAAGAATTGGAGTCATGTCTATTACTGAGGCCATCCATCCTTTTTAATTTTATGCACAGTGGCATTTTCTTGTTATATAAGAGTTTGCATGCCAAGGAGGTCAGCTTGGTATAGATTGCAACAGGGGATTTAAACACCTCTTGAATTTTGTGGAAGTAGAAACCAGACTTTGGGGATGGCATAGAGCTTCAAGTGAAAGCTGAGGACTTTTCAGGTTTTAGCCTTTCAGAGTTCTTTCCTGGTAAAGATGTTTTGTTGTTTTTCTGCTGATTAGCAGAGGAAATTAATCATAAAGAAGAGCAGGAAATTATGGGAAAGCCTGCTTTCGTGGCATAGCACAAATAGGCATGAAGGTTCATCACACAAGGAGTGAAAAATCCCTAGAGGGCGAAGTTTAATTTCTAACAGTAACAGAACTCAAAAGAGATTGAAGAGCGCCCTCTGAGGCTGAGCTGGTGGGTGGAGAGGACCCAAAGAGCCATGACAAAGTTCCCACCAGATAAAGCCTTGGGGTCATTCTCCCAAGAGAGCAGGAGTCTGGCTGTCAGAGTTTGTGATCTGAGCTTCTGCCTGTGGCTTTTGGCACCTGGAGCCTGGTGATGGCTGGGCACTGACAGGTTTGGGACTTTTGGAATTGTGCAGTACAATTTCAGCAGGGGAATTCCCATCACAGGTTTTCCTCACCAGAGAAACTCATTCAGTTCTCCTTCCTCTTTCTGGACACCAGCAATCAGGAATCTTGTGGGAATTTCTGTCTTTAAGGTTTTCTCTCCCACCTCCGAAGTGTTGGAAGAAGGTTGAAATGCAATAGGAGAAAAGGGCAGAGGGAATCAGACTAAAATGTGGGAATGTGATAATGGCAGCAAAGAGGCTGATTTCAATGTAAAAAATCTAAATATTAAAAAGATAAATAGGTCAAAAAATATAATTGTCCAAGGAATAGTATGTTTTTCTTTTCAGACTTGTGCATGCTTGCAGACATCACAGCATTTTTGTACTTATTTTTCTTTGTTTTTGCTTTGTTCCTTGCCTCTAGCACATTTACTTTTTAAGCCCAGCAGGTTCTTGGTGTCTCAGCTCTGCAGCAGCTGCATTTTTACTTTATTTTATTAGAAACAGACACACAACTGAAGAGATGGGAACAAACCTTTTAGCAGGGCCTGCTGCAATAGGCCAAGGGGTAATGGGTTTAAACTGAAGGAAGCTGGACTTAGCTTAGATAAATGGAAAATGTTATTTAGAGTGAGGATGATGAAACCCTGGAAGAGATTGCCCAGAGAGGTGATGGATGCCCCATTCCTGAAGACATTCAAGGTCAGGTTGGATGGGGCTCTGAGCAATCTCTCTAGCAGAAGGTGTCCCTGAACTTTGCAGGGGGTTTTGGGCTTTTTAAACTGGGGATTTAAATTCCCTTCCAACTCAGATAATTCTGTGATTCTGAGATGTTTCAGATGGACAGCACTGGGCTTTGCCATAGACATGAGCACTTCTGCCTCCCTTGTCAGAAGGTACAAATCTGACTGCAAATACTGCAAAAAGTGGATACAATGTGAGTGCATGATCTGGTTAAAAACCCCACCCTGCGATCATAAAAAGCATCAGTGCAAAACTCTCCTCTAATGCCTTCAAACCAAAGTTATTAACATTACCATGCTACAGCTGATGGCTTTTCTTCAACACCCACCAGGGCTACACAAGGGAACCTTGTCCCCGCTGTCCTGGTGGAAGCAAAGCTCAATGTCACCTTCTGCTTTCTCTTGCCCCTCCTCTTCATAGCTCTCCTTTCAGTGCAGGTCTAACCCAATTCTGCTTAGTTTGTAAAGCTTGACAAGGTCCCTGCTCAAGGTGCTAAGTTTGTAAGGTGCATTCATTTTTCATTTCAGATTCTACCTCTCAAGCTATCTATAGTTCAGCATTTAGGCAGCACATAAAGCTGTGGCTGGTGAGCTGAGCAGAAAAAAGGGATGATAAATGAGTTAATACTGAGTTTGTCACAAGGCAATTTGCTGTATGAATTAAAACACAAATTGGCCCATGGGTTTAGAGTTTAGCAGCCCTGCTACAAAATATGTTAGTGCAGAAATCTGGTGATAGTGTGTTTGAAGGTCTGTCTTTCTTAAAGCTGGGCAGCTTGGCTGTCCTCTCCCTCTGGCACAAAGTCAAAAGAATAGAGAAGAGCCCTGTGCTCATATGAGTGATGCTTTAAGAGGGGAGTGTCATATACATGCATTAAATTAATCTCCTCTGGTCAGGGGAGCTGTCTGCTGAGCAGCATCTGTCCATAAAGTATTATGTACTTGTGGTCCCATTTCCTGAGGTCTAGTGCTTTTTTATGTTTAATGGTGCTCTGAGCTGGCCTTCTCTTCTTTTGGCAGGCACAGTGACCATTGCTGTTCATTAAAGTAATAGCTGACTCCATGCCAGAGGGCAGGACCCCATGCCATGGACCAGTCCCTTCCTACAGCTCACAACAGCTCCTTTCATGAAAACCTGAGGACAACCTAGACCTGTAGGAGAAAGGATTTAACATGGAAAAATGATAAATGCCACATTAACATCCATTTTTTAAAAATTTGATGCAGTGCAAACATGTCTAAGAGAGCAGCTCACCTTGCACTCCCTCTCTTGCAGCCTGAAGACATCAGGCCTGGGTTCATGAGGTTTGTGCTCCATCACAGTATCTCTCCATCTTAGATTGTCTCTGAAAGGCTGCACTTTTCAGCCACAGTCTGGCTTCACTTGGTGACTAAAAGTTCATTTTATACTGTGACAGCCTCTTCAAAACTAATAATTTCCTTTTCATCCATGACAAACTGAATAATAAGGAAAGGAGCGCACAGCTGTGGGTATATTTGGCTAATGCCAACCATAAATGTCCTAATGGATTCTCATAAATCTCAGTCAGTCTAGGAAACTCCATCTCAATGCATGAGAGTCTGTAGTGACATATTCTTCCCTCTTTTACACGTCCCATGGGGTCCATGTGCCTGCAGAGCATCCACCAACACTAAAGTCTTTTCACCACAGGGCAGCTGTGCTAAAACATTTCCTAAATCCCTGCTGTAAGCTTGGGAAGAACAGACTGTGGAGGACAGTAGGACCTTTCCATGAACTACACCACCCCTTTGTTTTTCCAGGACTTGATCACTGTATTTTTTTTTTATTAATTTACCCAGCCATCCTGGGCAGCAATGCATGCATATAAGATAAAATGCTTGTTAAAAATAATATGCAGAACTCCCTCAGTCTCCTGGCTGCCTTTTAGGTTACCAAGCTTGCTACAAGTCATGGTGCATTTATTGTCCCTAACCTGCCTTCAGTTTAGGGAAGGCTGCCTTTATCTTTGAGAGGGGAAGCTGAAGCAGAGTGGGTAAAGCCTTGATCTTCAAAGGTGTATGGGTGAAATGGGATCCAGAGGAAAGCAATCATTAAAACTATGAGATTCTTAACTAACTTGAAAGTTTTGGGCCTATGAGACTTCTCAAAGTCTCTGAGCAAAAGCAGGGAACTGAGCCCAAGGTTCTGTGTGCTTAAACACTTTGTGGTGATCCAGACTTGATTATGCATAGGGAAAGGTAAGTAGCTATTCAAGTGCTAAATATTCTTTTCTCCTGATTGAGTTTGTGAGGAGCTTTGCCCTTGTCAGCTGCAAATGTGAAGAAGATTAAGCCCAGGGAATGAGGGTACTTTGTTACATGTCACCCTGGGAAGTTTTCTAAGAAGCAGATCACAGAAAGAGGCTTTCCTGCCTTGAAAGGCAGGTGCCAGCTGTGGCTCTTAGTTCCTGTTGGGGTGTTTCATCTCTGAAAAATTGCCTGGATCTGTCAAAGATCTGAGATCTTAATTTCTGTGGCCTCCTGGAGACTGAGGAGATGAATTCTCCCACAGGTTCTAATTATATTAAACTCCATCCTTCCTCTGCTTCTTCTGCTGTGTTGTTGTGATTTGCATCCAGCCTGTTCCCCATGCTGCTGAGTCAGTGCCAAAGCAGAGGCCCCTGGGTTCCTGATCTTTGACACTGCCGTTTGTTTGCAAATACTCAAAGGCAGAATGACAATTGTTAGTGTTCCCAGACCCTCTCATTTTGTTACTAACGCAGTGTAGAGGAAGAGGGGAAGAAGCTCTGTCTCACCCCTGGGAGGGCTGGGTGTTAGGGGAAGTTGTAAAACAATTAAATTGTTTTAAACAAGATTTCCTGGTTAACCAGAGGGCCACCTGCACAAAGCTGATTCTCACTAAGCCTTGAATCATATTTTTATTTAAGAGTGGCAAATTGTAATTTGACCACAGTGGTCCTCTTTGATGAGGTATGTAACACTTGGGGCTTGGGGATCAGAAGAAGAAAGGTCAAGCACTGGGATCTTCGGCTGAAATCTGGGGCAACTGGTCACAAGATTTATGGACCTGAAGTTACTGATGAGTTAAATGTATGAAAATCAAGTTTTTTAGTTCTAATTGGCTATGATTCAATGATCCTGGGTGGAATGACAAGGCAGGAGATTCCTGGAAGTGATCAAATTGTGCTTAGATAAGACACTTGTAAATAGTAAACAGAAATGATTCTTGCAAGTGCAGAATTGATTATATGGGCTAGTCCTTTTAGTGTATTTATTTTGGAAATGTCTTATATAAGGTTATGATATATAAGTAGTGATAAATTATGTTTGCTGGGGTGTTCACACAGAATCACAGCCCATCTGGAATATAGGAACTGAGCAGAAGAGCCTTACCCAATCCAGAGGAAGATGTCACTGCAAGGATATTCACAACAGATTCCCACCAGCAGTGGCAACAAGAAACTCCATCTGTTTGACAGATTTGACTCCTCACATCTGCTGTCCTGGGCCAGTAAACTGTTCCTTTCCCAATAAAGTGTTCTCCTCTTCAGCAAACACAGCCCATGAGTGTCTGTGTAACTGTGGACAGAGGTGCTACCAAAATGTTCCAGAAGGATCAAATCATGGGCATAACACACTGGGCTCTCAAAGCTGATGGTGTATTTAACAATATCTCCCTTAACCCCAGTTCCTTGTATTTAAAATAGGGATATTAATATTCTTGAAGTCTAATGAAAACAGGTCCCTCTTGAAGTGCATAAGGACAATCATGATGAACTCAGAAAAAAGTCAACAATGATTTCAAACTGTGCAGAGTTCGAATCAGTCATGACAAAAATGGTGTAGAGCTGCCATTGAACAGGGGCATTGAGTTGGAGTTTTGAATACATACCTGGTCTTATGTGCAATGAATGGGGTAGGGGCCCAGTGGAAAAGCTCATCTGAGATTAAGTCATTAAAGACTTTCACAGTACCCATGAAGAATTAATAAAAAGGAGTGGAAAGTTACATGGTTGTTCCATTTTTGGTATTTTCTTGCCTGCTTAGTGCTTTGACTGTAAATCTTGCTATTGTGTCACATACATTTCTGGACATTAGTGGTAAAAAAAATCAGTTCATTAGGGCCAAAAATCTCATTTACCCTTAGAACTTCTTGATGGAATACTTTGTGTCCCACGAGTCTGGCTTTATAAGAAGTGGAACATTTCTTTTTCTTTTCATAAAGTTTTACCATGACACATGCAATAACAAACACTGTGCTATACCAGGATGTGTTTGTGTTTACTCTGCCTGAGATTCCCCATCAGCCCTCACCACTGTTAATAATTCTGTCATCGAAGCTGAGATTTCCATGGGAAGCATATAGGCAAAGTTAAACAGAGTGAAGGACTAAGGAAAAACAAGCAAATTGCATCATGGAAATCTGTGTCCCTGCTGTGTGCTAACAGCATACCAGCATATGGAAGAGTTGCCAAAAAAGGGATTTTAGGGAACTTCAGAGTTCCTTAGAGAGGAGCCAGGGCAGACAGACCTCACTAAAATGTAGATTGGTTTCTCTTGTGGATGCAGATAATTCTTTTCTCTGAGCTCATTTCTGTCTTCCTTCATTCAGTGTCACTCAGAGTGTCTTGATGTATTTCTGTATTTCTGTCTGAGCTACCCCATGATTTTAGATTTATTTTGTCAACATTTTATCTGAGCTGATATCTCTGCAACAGCTACGTTAAAAAAAAAATCAACAAACCATCAAAATCCCTTACAAAACCCCAAAATACCATGTGGTGCTAATGTCAAGTTTGATTTAAGAATCAAGTGGACATACCCACCTTGAGCAGGCATAAAGCAGTCCATAGCCTGTAAGTTACTGCTACTGTGAGAAAAAGTAGAAACTTCACAGAGTTTAATGAGCACCTTGTAATTGCAGAGTTCAGGATTGACAATGAGATATGTGTAAGTAATGCTGTATTAGTCGTGAGTTGCAGCTTACCTTTGTTTTACAATTAATCCTGAAAGACAGGAAGGGATGTATTGTCCTTGCTGTGTAATTGTGTTACAGAGGTTCTTTCATTAAACTCTACAATGGCAGCTGAGCACTTGTTGTGCAGTGGGTGCTTGTGAAGCACAGCAGTGAC
>NW_005054394.1:399298-419966 GCF_000277835.1 Geospiza fortis | reverse complement strand
ACATGCAGCACAGCCACAGCAGAAGTGAAGAACATCTTAGAGAGAGACACTTCTGTGCTTCTGGCTGTTTCCAATGTTTACCCCAGAGGAGATCACAAAGAAATTAAACATCAGACATGTTATAAGTGATGTGTCCCTGTACAAGACACCTCTGAGGCTGGTGGTGTTCTATGCCCATCTATGCCCACATAATGGGAGAAGCCCTTGCTGGGCAGCCGTCTTTTTCAGCTGCTGACTTTAGACCCAGCAGCTGGGTGCATTGCAGGTGTGGTCATGCTGGATTACAGAGATGCCTGGCTAGAAGTAGGCTCATCTTTTAAAGTTTTGTGTCATTGGTTTGATAGGGGAGTTTTCTCCTTCTCCATTCATGCTGAAATGCCAGCCAACACAGACAGGTACTTACCTGCTCCTCAGTCAGGTTCTTTCCCAGTTCTTTCCCCTGCAAACATCAATCATAGATTCACAGAATGGTTTGGGTTGGAAGGGACTTTGAAGATCACCCAATTCCAGCCTCCCTGTCATGGCAGGAACTTCTTCCACTGGACCAGATTGATCAAAGCCTCATCCAGCCTGGCCTTGAACACTTACAGGGATGGGGCATCCACAGCTTCCCTGGGCAACCTGTGCCAGTGCCTCATCACACTCACAGGAAACAATTTATTCCTAACATCTGATCTAAACCTATTCTCTTTGGATTTGAAGCCATTGCCCCTTGTCCTGTCACTATATGCCCTTGTAAAGAATCCCCTTTTCTGATTAAAATGGTTTTCCCTGATCTGAGCTAGGTTGGCTTGTTAGGACAAGTGCCAAGGATCAGGAGGGCTGTGCCCTATGTGGAAAGGGTTCAGCCCCCCTTTGCAGGTTGGCTCCTGATGAGTGCAGGAGAAGGAGCAAAGCAGGAGATCGAGCTGTCTGACATTGCGTGTTCCCATCAACCTTTATCTAGGCAGGCTGAAGCCTGCCAGTAATAGCCAGGAGTCAGAATAAGCTTCCTAGCTGGAGCTGTGCATTTTAATTAGCTGCTGTGCACTTGGTGGCTGAACAGTGACATAAAGCAGCTTTTTTAGATGGATTTTAAAAAGCTTTGAAAAGATACTTTACAGGGAGGATTTTCTCATTATATTAATTTTCTTTGGGCAGGTGCAGAGTCTCTTTAGGTAAATATTTCTTACAACAGGAATGTTAAGTTTTTTACATGCCAGATTTTGAGATACTGCACACCAATACTGTGCAGTTGAAGCCCGGAGTTCTGATTTATTTCAGCAGCAGATACAATCTGCTCAGGAAAGCAGGGGGAAAAAATAAAACAAAAGAGAGAACAGGGAAAGTGAAAAGTAAAGGACAAATTCTGGCAGTTTGTTGTTTTAATTAACTTCACTTTTCAACCCCCAGAACGTTATTTTGGCCCCATTTGCCCTGCTGTAGTTGGAGTGTGATAGCTTACAGGCAGTCATTGAAAAATCTTTGGTAAGCTTCGTGGAGCTGATGGAAAGGTTTGCCTCGTTTCAGTGAATCTGAGGGTAGACATTGGTGGATGTTTTCAAAGAAATACAGACCCTTATCAATTTTTTTCTCCTGCTGTGCAGGGGAGATGTCTCAGGGCTGTTGTTGCCTTTGTTCCATCACAATGCTCCTCTGCCAGCCTCAGTGCTGTCAGAGGCTTCTTGCAGGGGAGGATTCCAGCTCCGGAAAGTGATTCCCATTTCTTTTATTTTTAGCATCAAGATGTCTTTTATTCTGGCTGAAGGACAAAATCCCTTTTCACAGAGTGTGCTTGAACAGCAGAAATGAGTGGCTATTAAAAGAAGGCTTACTGTAAAATAGGATAATAACCTAGTTATTTTGCATTTCTAAGTCATTCTTGAATTGATATTTCCTTTCCTACAATGTACACCAATTAAAAGCCACTGAGCAGTAAAAAAAACCAGTCTATGCAATAATCTGACAGAGAATCATGAGCTGTGAAATGAAAGAATTATTTTGTTGCATTAATGTAAGAAACCATAGCAAATTCTCACAAAGCAGACTTTGTCCCAAACTATTGCTACAAATTTCTTTTAAGTCTTGTAAATGTCTTGTATATTTTAATGCCTTTTATGTACAAATAAATATAGGTGACACATTAGGTTTCAAGGACAGCTTCTCTTCTTGCCAGTCCCCTCAATGCTCCTTGAATGTCCTTCATACTTCTACTTGAGCACAGGTACAAGGGCTGTGCAAGGCTCTGTTAATCCTGATGCATTAGATCAGACAATACAAAAATATTCCACCAAAAACGGTGGGGGGGGAATTTTTTTTGGAGGGCAAAACATTGACTAGGAATGAGTGTAGCAGGATATTCTCTATTAATTGCTAATAGTTAAGAATGATGCATTTCAGTGCCCCTGAGGTTAATGGGAAGTTTGGGGCAGCCCTCGGTCAAGCTGTTTAGCAAATATCATCAAACCCCAGCCGCAACTGCGCTGCAGATTTGGATGCAAGAATGGAAGAGGACAGATGAAGCTTGTAAACAGACAAGGCACTCATTATGCTAACTTGATTGTAGCTAATTAAAAAGGGATATTAGCTGATTGGATTACAGGGGATGGAGCAGAATGACCCTTTGTTCATGCCTGTGCTTGCATCAGTAGGATTCTCTGTTCTGTCCAAGAGCGTGTCTGCATTATCCTCATTCTCATTTCTTCTCGCCTGTTTTCAGGGACAGATGCTCCCTCACAGTCTGCTCTCCAGAGCAGCATGCCAAGCTCCCCAAAAGCTGCTGTGCCAGGTTAGCTGGTGCTCTTGTTGCTGTGCTGTCAGGCCATGGCAGGCAGAAGCTGCCACAGCGCTGTATTGCTTGCTGGCTGTCTCCGTGGGTGTGCAGAGCTGCCTGCTCTGATCCCAGCTTGGAACAGAGAATCAGGAAACCACATCCAGCACCTTTCAACACCATGCCAAGCAGGGCCCTTATTTCTTCCATGTTGTTTGACATCCTCAGTTTCCATAACAGAATCTTTTGCCACATCCTTGGCAAAATTCAAGGCCAGGCTGGATGGGACTTTCATCAAGCTGGTTTAGTGGAAGGTGTCCCTGCCCATGGCAGGGCTTTGGAACTGGGTGATTTTTAAGGTCCCTTCCAACCCAAAACGTGCTGTGATTCTATGAAGTTTCTTGTGCAACCTTTATAGAATAATTAGATGGAAGTATTGTGCACCTACTAGATGTGAGACATTGCAGACACTTACTGTCATTCGGGTTAGAAAAGCAGCAATAACAGAATATGGATTTTGGAACTAAATATGATAAAAGCTAAAACAAAGCCTGACATTCCTGTTTTAGTCCTTCATACAAAATAACAGGATATCATTGCATAATCTTTTTAGTTCTTGACCTGTGAAAACACAGCTCTTAGAAATGCAGTCTTGGCTGGGTACTAATTCTCCTGCCTTTTGGAGGAGTGAGGTTGTTATGATTTGCCATGGCTGCCTCCTGTTCTAAATTCAGAGCAGAATGGCAGACAGACAGAACTGCCAGAGCAGGCAGCAATGTTAAGAAGCCTGAAGAGAAGCTTGCATATATACTGGGCAAGGAGAGAGGGGTGTGAAGTCTTTTTCTGCAAAGAGATGAGCCAAGCAAGGCTATTTCCAGGTTTTCTAGCTGTCCATGCCCCTCTCATTCTGTTAAGAAGGAAGACATAGAATCACACTATTGACACTAGAAACTGCTCAGTTCATTGATCATTTGAAAATAGGGTGACCACCAGAATTACAAAGAAAAGAGGAATGATAATGAAAAAACTTGGTACCCCTATTGATGAACCAGCATATCTTGGAGTTGGAACCACACTATGGCTGATTCACTGTGCATAATTGTTCGTTAAAAGCATTATTTTTACCCAATTTGGTGTTTCTGTCTGTTAAAGTCACAGAACATCAGTTCATATCCCATCTGCCCCATCTTTAGCCCTATTGCTGGGCAGGTCCTCTATGTGCACAGCTCATTTAGGCCCATGGAACAAGCATGGAGAAAGGCCAGTGCTTTTAGAGGGCTGTGATCTCAGGACAGGTGTCTAACACAGTTGAACAGTTCTCTTCTGGAGATGCCTTTTTCCATAAGCTGCAATTAATGGCTTGGTACAAGGACACTCTTAGATATTCAGGGTAAACTTGCTTCACAAAATCTTTAGGTATTTATTATCTGATTTGAAGATTTAGTTGAGGCTTTTGTTATAGTCAAGGCAAGTAGAGTGTGACAATCATCTGAGGTCTTCTTGAGATCATCTCAGCCTGTATGAAGATTATTCCTATAATTCATAGTTTGTATGAACAATAAGAATAATTTACTGGATCTCATCCTAAATTCCATTGAACACCCTGGTTAGGTGTCTGTTGACTACAAGGAAGCTTTTGGTGACTTGCTCAGGTACAGACATTCCCAGTTATAGATCTTGTGAAATAAGAAAAATGCTATCTCACAATTGATCTGAAGTTTCTTATCAAGAAAAATGTTGATCACTCAGTAATGGAAAAAGTTTGGATTGCCATCGTCCCATTGAGAGATAGAACAGTCGTCATAGTGCATGCAAACATCAAGACCTCAGAACACAAACCCATATTTTTTTCATTTTTAGATCACAAATATAGTATTCATTGCCCCTTGATTTTAAGGCTACTGGTTATCTAATTTTGCCTAGAAGTTTAGTTTCATTCAGGGATCTGGAAATGCAGAGAGAAAAAAGAATCCCTTTTAATAACAAAGAATCAGGACCTGGTATTGAAAGAAAACTTTTGATATGGGAAGGATTCAAGAATGATCCAAGAGCTGTTAAGGGAATCTCAGTCAGATTCCAGAGATGCTACTGGCATTGTGGTTAGAAATGAAAGGTGCTGACATTATTATTCCTCTGAATCCTGCTAGATTAGATTGGTAACAGCATATCCTGATATGACAAAGTAGGGCAGACACAACAGGGAGCAGGACTGCTGAACAGTGGATTTTTGGCTGCCCTAGGACAGGTGAATAGCAGCAGATTTTATAGTCAGAAAATAGGGCACTCTTACTGTGGGGGGCAAGTGACCCAGCAACAGCCACCTTGTTTGAAGGGAAATACAGTCACTGATGTCACTCCAAACAGCAGTGCAGGGAAGGGTGGCCATGGAAATCTGCTTTGAAATATGGAGATTTATTTTAAAAGTGGTTTGATTTTTGTTTTTTTTTTTCCTTTATTACTTTTTTATTTGCTGGGCTTTGAAGAAATATTTAAGCTTTCTGCTTTGTGTGGATTGGTGCCTATTTCATGTTGAAAATACCATTTAGTTGCAAATCCTATGAAGGCAAACTCATTGCTTTGTTGCCTGGATAGTTTTTTGTCTCATCTGCAAGGTCTAAATGAGAATTCTTCCACAAATATCTTCTCTCTTCAGTGAGAAAGTAAACATAGTGATAAAAGGATTCATGTACAAAACCTTGATGGATGGCTCCCTATTCTGCTTAAGTTCTGAGTAGTGTCAATAATGCTGCTTTGGTTTCTCACAGGTCCTTTCCAAGTTTGCTGTTTAGGGTTTTTACATTCTGTCTAAACTTACATGAAGTTCATGTCCTCTGTTCTGAAATGGGAAGAATTCAACATCTAAAAACATTTCAGTAAGGCATTTTAAATTCAGTAAATGTGTTGATTTTATATTTTAAAGTTCAGCTGAAGGTGAAGACTTTGGAATGATTGCTTTGGAAAGGTAAAGTAGCCTAGCATGAGCAGCTGACACATCTAAATTATATATTTTGCTCTTGAATGCTGTAATTGGAAGAAGTTTGGATAAGAGTGGATTTTGCTGCGTGAGTGTACACAAGATGCCCCTTTAAAGACCTTTGCCATCCTATTTTCTGTGATTCTCACTGTAGAATGAATTGGAAAGTATGTAAGGAATTTGACTGAAGACTTTCATAACCCCCCAAACTTTCTGAAGGTCATTTTCTTGACTGTGTCCCTAGACATACAAATTTGGACCACACTGAAAAACAGATTCCCCTGAATATGGGATTGAGATAAGACGAATATAGAACAGTTTAGGTACTTAAATTCCAATGCCTGTTTCCCACAACTATAAAAGTCATTAGGTATCTACCCTACACTATCCCTCTAAAACTTGAAAATAAAAATTTCCTACAATTCCCTAAGAAGTCAAAAACAATAATGGGTGACATAATTCCATAGTATTCATCATGAGAATAAACCTTTGGTTTAGGTTATTTTTGTTGTTGGGTTTATTTGACTGTTGTTTTCTTTGGTGATTTTTTTTTCTTTAGTTGAAATAGGTGAGATGAGTTGGTACAATTTATTTCATCCTCCTGTTAACAATAACCAACCTGTCCATCTTTATCTACATCTCATCTAAACCCTGAGGTTTATTGATTTTGAAAAATGGTCCATGTTTTGTTCTGGAAGTGAAGTTATTGTCCAACCATACTGAGAGGCCGGGTATTTGATGGCTCTAAGAATTTCGTCTTTAGGAAGTGCTAGAAACTTTTTTTTTCCCTTTTTTTTTCCCTTTTTTTTCTTTCTTTTTTTTTTTTTTTTTTGTCTGTGATTGACAATTTCAGGAAGAACTGCAGCTTTCCACCTTCCTTGCAGACATTATCTCACAGAGGCATCAGCTCTTGTATTTAACTTTCTGTGAGTTATGTGCCATGCTTCCAGTGGCAGCAGAATCATGCCCCCAGATGTCTGTAGCTATGAATCAAACACAGCTTCTCCCATTAATGGATTATTGACTGAAAGAGCCTGGAGTTGCTGTATGATTCATTTTGCCATTCTTGTGAACACTGAGCTTCAGTGTGTCATTTGACCTACATACTAACCTGGGAAGCTGCTCTACAAAAAACATTCAAAGTCAGATTTTGCCTAGTTTATGTTAACAGAATTCTCTAGAGTTTTTATCATGCAGTTGATTAATTTATTACTAGGACACATTATAGGCAGCACTGAGATCATTCTTTTAGTTTACTTCTTGTGACCCATTCTGCCCTCCTTCTATTTCCGTAAATTTTATTCTCTGTCTCTGATTAGTAGTTTCAACTGAGGTTCATAGAGTCTGCATTTGAAAAATATGTATTAGGTCATCTAGGACAACTTTTGTCATTACTAAAGCTGCTGTGTAGGTAACACATGGGGATATCATCATAGGCATTTCTGTAGCAGCGATGTGTCAGAGTGTTTGGCAGTGAATTCACATCACAGGACAGAGTTAACCAGACTGTTTTCCATCCCCTGCTCTTTGCTAGGTGCCTTTGCCTTCAATCAGTCACAGAGTGAAAATTCATCTGATCCTCTGATTTGACCCATATTGCTTTTCTGAGCTACCTTGTAGTGAATTTGAACACAAATCACACCATAAGTGGCTGTAGAAATAAAAGAAGAATCCAGGGATCTGTGTGAATGTAGTATTTTGTGAGTCATTAGATCTGTCTTTTCTGTGTGATTCAGGCACATTTCTTGTCTGCCACATTTTCAGTCTGAGTTTCACAGAGTGAACTTGTGTCTCAATAAAGGAAGCAATGATATTCAGCCTCATGCATTACTACCAAAAATACCCTTCAAAACAGCTAAATTCTGATCACAAATATCTTTATTCCTGGTGAAGGGGAACTAGGCAGAAAGGTCACAATTTGACTTTCAGATCTCCAATTACATCTGAAAGGCTGGCATTTGGTGCATGTGCGTGAGGATCATTTCACTTGCAAATCAAGCATATTTATTGATGGATTCTCCTTATGTCTGCCTCTTTCATACATCTCCTTGTCCGTCTCATTCAGACATTTTCAGAATAAGGATTACATTTATGGGTTGGAGGGGTGAAAGAGAGTTACCAAAGGCCAGTTCCAGTGCTGTCATTTCATATAGCACCTTACGTGAAGATATCGAGCCCAGTCTGAAAATATTTTAAATATTTCACTCTCACAAGTCCAAAATTAATGTTAGTTATGGAAGTACCTGATATTTAATAACCTTTGTCTATATTCTATTATTCCCTCTAGGTTTTATCAGTCTTGGTTTGTGGCTTGAACACTTCATCTTGCTATCTACTATTTACTTTCTTGATTAATTAAAAAACCCTAATTTAGCAAAACTGACCAGATTTTTACCTAGTACTCTCTTCTTAGATGAGCCTCCATTCTCTTCTCCATGCCTTTGGTCTGTGACTCACTTTAGCATGGACTGCTTTCTCTTGAACACCAGTGACCCCACCTAGACATAATGTTTCAGAGGCAGCGATACCAGTTACACACCAGTTTGCAAGCACAACAAAAATTGAGAACTAGTACCTAACATAATATATTGACACAGCTTCTAGAGCAAGACTCCATCCGTATAAGGGAAGAAAATAAACAGATAGAAACCTTTTTTGTTTGAGAGTCAGGGAAATTTTTGTAATCTGAGGTGTATAGTCTCTTACCAGTGCATAAATAGAATTAAACAGTAATATTGATGTGCCTTGGCACTTCCATCTTCAATAAACTTTGCTATCACTTGTTCTTCACTGCATACATGAAAAATAAAGAAAGTTGATTTCTTAACAGAGACACTCTAATTATAACATCTATGAAATAATTTGGCTATTTAAAATAGAAATATTTCAGAAAAATGTGCAGTGACAGAACATAAAAGAAAATTATAGGCTAAAAATTATATATCTCAAAATAAGAATGGTGAACCCCTTCCCTGAATGTTTAATTTTTTTCTTAGAACATTACTAAATTAATAAATTACTAAAATGAATAAAAAAGCCCCTAAATTATTGTGAGAAGTTTTTTCATAAGGAACATAATATTTCTCTTTAACATTGCTGAAATGCTTCAATACTGAAGCAATATTGATGATGGAAGAGTATGACCCTGTGATAGCAACTTAAACCCAGGGCACCCTTTGACTCACCAGCTCTGTGCCTTAAGACAGGCAGGAGTTTCAGCCCTCCTGGGCCTGACTGTGGGTCCCTCCATCCTTTTAATACTGATCATGGATTTATTGATCAACTGGCAGGAGAGACCAGCCATGCTGGAGATGGAGATCTTAATGCCTTGTGGTTGGGGTCACTTGGTGGTTAACTTCTTGGAGCAGCTTAAGAGCAGTTTCCAAACCCAAACCATGCTTTTTTCTTGACTCAGAAGATCCAGATCAACTCACTAACCTTGGATCTGAGGATTCTTGGGAAAGGCAAGTTCCTGTGAGATTAATTAAACAACAACAATAAGAAAAAAGTAATAGTCAATCCCTGGCCTCAGCTTGGGTTTGAGCTATTATCTGGATCTAAGAGTCTTCACTCATTATTAAAGTACGCAAACTGTTCCCTATGATGATCATCTCAGAACAGCAAGAAACAGGGAGGAATCCAAAGCTCACTGGGTCAAACAGGTTTTGCCAGTGGATTTTTTCAGGGATAGCACCATGGTGTCTTAAATTAGATATCAACAAGTCTGACTCACGTTGATCCTGAAGACTACAGCCAGATTGTAAACCGTCTGCTCGTGATGGGAACAGATACTTCTGAAGAGATTTCAGTGTGCTCTTGCTATCTCTTTTCTGCTCCCTAACATAATTCCTACATCAGGTAGGATTTCTGTATATATTCCCAATTTTCAGATAGAAAATGATACCACAGGGTTCAGATGGTTTCCTAGACCATGGAGAAAGATAGAGCTGAATGTTTCTGTAGAGGTCTAGACTTAACAGCACCCTAAGTAACTAAAGACTGACTCAGATTGATACCAGAGATTGTTCAAATGTCAGCAAGAGCTAAAGACACATCACCTGCATCCAAATAGAGGGTTTATGGACGCCAGTCAAGGACAGTGCTGAGAGCCTGTTTTGTAAACAAGTGTAGAGCTGGAAATCAGCAGATTAAATTGGTGTATTGGTAAATAGGTCTAACTAACAAAGAAGAAAATGAGTCAATGGGACCCACAACATTTCTTCACAGAATCATGGAATCATAGAATACTTTGGGTTGAAAGGAGCATTTAAGATCATATAGTTCCATCCCCCCACCATGGGCAGGGATGCCACCCATGAGATCAGGCTGCCCAGTGTCCAACCTGGCCTTGAAGACTTCTTGGGATGGGACATTCCCAGCATTCCTGTGAAACCTGTTCCAGTGCCTCACCTAACAAGGTTTGTTGGGCTAATTTGTTTGATATCATATGAGTGATAACTGAAGAAGAGATAAAAAGGATCAGAGTAATTCCTTCTGTCTGCTGAACTCCAAAATATCATTGATGTTGCTGAACTTTTATATATTCACTTTGAGAGATGACTGGGCAAATTGGATGTGAAGAAATGTATTTAGCTTTTTTCCTTCTTTGTCAGTTGGCTTTTGCTAAAGTTTGAATGGCTCAAGGTTATACAGTCTCTATCTTATCTTTTCTTTCCCTTTCTACACTTTTTCTCTTTCCCATTTTTTCTTGCCATGTGCTTAAAAATGGATCATGTTCAGAGAACATTTGGCTGTGAACTCATCACCAAAAAGGCAGCTAAATAGCAATGTTCTAAAGAGCACCACAATGACATAAGTTTGCCAGGTCTCCAGGTGGCCTGAAAGTATGTTGTGTCTGTCTGTCTCCTACAGTGAGCATGTTTACAAGAGTTAGCACCAAAATCAGAAATGGCAGGTTTTATCCTTGCTGTTCTTTTCTCTCTCCTCTGTGCATCCTGTTGTTACTCTGTCCAAGGAAACTGCTTACAACTCAAATAAGAGCAACAGAGATAATTCTTATCTTGTCTTATTTTTTCTTCCCTAAAGTCAGTTGCATTTGAGGTCAAAGGCTCTTTCTAGCTATTACCTGCAGGAGAAAAAATGAGGGATGCTGTTTTTCCAAAGAAGAAATTTCAAAATCTGGCAATATTTTACTATTAAATATTTGCATTGCTTTTCCCCCTCCCCTTCATTCTCTCCTTCCTCATTTTCCTGAGGTCCAGCATTGCTCTGAACCAAGCTATCAGTCCTGTAAATTTTAGTAATCTGGTCATTGCAGTCTGTTATGAATGCACTACTGGAATTAAAGAGTAATGCTGATGTGCCTTGGCACTTCCATCTTCTGTCTTCCCAAACCTAAGATTGTCCTTCTTCAATCACCAGATTTCACAAGGAAACAAGCTGCAGGCAGAATCCAACCACATGAATAAAAAAGAATGATTCACAATGTGAAATCTGCTGCTGACTTTGAAGTAACAAGATTTCAGAGTTCCTGAGCCATCCCCCTGCTTTTTGAACTGATGGAGATGTTGATGCTTGTGACTAATGCATCACTGCCCAAGGCTGGCATGTCCTAGTCAGACCGTATACAAGAGGGCCTCTGTCTCCCAGTTTCTGAGGTGAAAGCACCATTTTAGATGGAAAAAGCTTGTTCAACTACCTCTAAAATCAGAAAGGTAAAAGCAATGTGTTTTCCATTCTGGGGTAGCCACCTGTACAGGCTCTTCTCTCCCGTGGCAAGTCTGAGTTTCAAAAACCTGACCCAGTGCCACAGGAAGGAAAGAAACATCTGTCACTGACTTCACTGCACTTTTCATCAGGGTCTGAGTGGGTCAGATGTAAGTGGTTTGTGACACCACAAACATCCACACCCCCTCTGGCTGATGTCCTTTGGGAAGATCAAAATCAACAGCCATAAAACACAAACCCAGGAAGGGGCACAAGTATGTCTAAATGTGAAGTGATTTCATGGTGTTGTTTTTACCTTTAGCTTTACCTGGTACATAAATCTGAGGCACAGAGTGCTGGGCTGTCCCTGAGGAGTGAATTATGGTGGTTCTTGAGGAGGAGTGTGGGACAGATGTACCTGTCTGACTGCTCTTCTGCGACTCAATGTGGGAACAAAAACCTGATCTGACATCAGAGCTAAGGATGGAGCATTTCCCCTGGTTAAGCTAGAAAGAATCTCTTTTCTATTGCTTATTCTCATCTTTTTATTACATGGTTTCCATGGTGGTTGTCTTCAGCATTTTTGCAAGTGTATGCTGGGAACCTGATCCTTTGACATGAATAAGCCTTTAGTAAATTGACTTAAACCTGCCATATTGACTCTGCCATTCTCACTGCTGTTTTGAAGTCTTGAATAATCTTGAACTTTTGAAGTTCCTCATCTCATTAGCTGCCTATGACCATGTGATGTTCCCTTTGCCTTTATGAAATCCAAGTACAATATAAAACTGTTGTTCACTATTTGCACACATGCTCTGAGCCAGTATGGCTGGTCTTTTAGTACCTATTACATGGAGAACCTGCTTGGCAGCATCAGCCTGACCAAAGCTTGTCTGTATTTGCGTGCCTGACAGTTGACCTTCAATGAAATTGTTATTTTGGATGCACTCAGTGCATCAGCACCATTTACAGCAAGGGAGATTTTCAGTAAGAAACTGTAGATCTGAGAAATGTCTCTTCAGAGAACAGGAGATCTCTCTCTCTCTTGCACACAAATTTCTTATCTTACCTCAAGCACTTAGTGATAATGCTCATATTTTCACTTACAGTATTGCAAGTGTGCAGAAGGCCAGAGAATCTTGAATATGCAGAAAAATAGAAAAATACTCTACTGTTCTGGCAAGTTTTATCACAGAGCAGTGGAGAAATAACTTTCTCTACTTTACTGATACACAGAATGAAGTTTTCAAATACTGATGTGTCAGCATTTGAAAAACTTAAAAAAATAATGTTGCTGGACATTTGTTCTGAAATGGAAATATAAGAGAACATTTTAGAGTTTTCTGCTGTATTCTCTTGCACATCCCATGGGTTTTTTGTGATTATATCCACATGCAGACTTATCTATGATGCAGGAAATACAAAAATATGTAGACATTGAAAGCTTATGGTAAGTAGAAATGTGTTTAAATCTTATCCTAGACATTAAGTCTGGAGAAACTTGCCCTCAATAGCTTAAGCTGGAATAAATAATAATATCTGCATTAATAAATTAAACAGGGGTATGGCATGGGTGTCAGAACTGTCCAGACTGTGCAGTGTCACCTTGCTCCTTGGCATGGTTGTGACCAGGCGGGTTCCTCAAAGACCACACCTTCAGGAGCAGTATGATCAGGCAAGCATGATTCCCGTAATGAGCAGGGATGAGGCCGGGGGAGAGAGAAGTGACCATATGGGGCACAGAATCCCAGAATCCCAGTATGGGTGTGGTTGGAAGGAACCGCAGTGGGTCACCTGGTCCAACCCAGAGCACACGGCACAGGATCGTGTCCAGACAGTTCTGGAATATCTCCAGTGAGGGGAGGCCCTTTCTGAGCAGCCTGTAATGCAGTGCTGTAACCATGCAATGCTCTGCCAAGGTCCCATTAGCGAGAGATGGCTCTGCCCCAATTAAGGTGCAAACAAGACCATATGCTAAAGACAATAATATGGATTTTATTTAGCTATGAATGTGAGGAGGAGAGAAGAGAAGAGAAAAGAGAAGAGAAGAGAAGAGAAGAGAAGAGAAGAGAAGAGAAGAGAAGAGAAGAGAAGAGAAGAGAAGAGAAGAGATAAGCAGAATATTGTCACCATCCATGGATCCAGCAGTATCCCATTGGTCCTTCTTCACCCTGATCTTCCTACTAGTTTGGGTCCCAGAATCATTCTTCTGAGGCTGCCACCTTTATACAGTTCAAGTTATGGGTGTTGCTGGGATGGTTGTAGAAGCTGTTTCCATAATTTGGGGTGATATGTGTAGGAGCAGTGCCTTCCTTTCCCACACTTTGCCACAGTGGGAATTTCCATCTGGATGCATTAACCAGGAAGCACTCACCAGATCTTGTCTTCCCCAGGCCTGAAATTTGTGCCTCACTGTCAGTAATTCCTCCCTTCTGTGCTTATCTCCAGTTCCTGCTGTGGTGGCTGATCTTATGGCAAGTTCCTTCTGGGGCTTTGATGGTGTTTGAGACAGTCAAGTGTGCTCTTTACATGAGGGGCAGTTAACAAGTCCTGGTCCTTTTGTAGACTCATACAGATGTAGCTAGTGGATCCTCATAAATTGTCTGGAGAAAACAGGTGTCTAATGGCAGCAGCAGCTCTGAACTTCTACTTAGGAAAATCCTGAGAGACTATCAAAAGGACAAATTGGAGGAGCAACCAAGGCACAGAGCACAGAGAGGAATTGCTAAATGGCTCCTGCTGAGCTCAAGACATCAGTTAATGTCTCCTTGGTCACTGAGGGACTTTGCTCTGTGACTGGAAGACAGAAGAAGACTTCCAAACCCCACAACGTTGTTGGCTTTATTCCCTTGAACAGTAAGGAATTATTGTTTTCTTAATCCATTCCTACAGGCCATGTCTTATTTCAAAGCAGCTTTACAACCTCCTGCTAGAGTTAAGAGAAGCTGAGGTGACTTTGAGCTCAGTGCCCAAACTGAGGAGCCAGGAGGCTCAGCCAGTGCCGCAGAAAGGGCTGGATGAGGATGGGAGCTGGAGGGCATGGTACTCTGCACTGGAAACTTGTCAGTGCTTCAGGCGTCTTACTCTACCAGTGGGCAGGTTAGATGTAAGAGATGTCAAAAATGTTGCAGTGATTGAGGGTTGGACTATGCTTGAATCCCTTGAAGAGGTGTTGAATGGAGTCTGGGAGCTGAAAGCACCAGAAAAACAAAACAGAGTGTGAAGGAACACCCCTAGCCAAGAATGATCAGGATTTCCTGATTAATTTTGCCCTGTTCTTCCCAACTCAGTGACTCCAAGCATGAGAGAAGGCAAGAAGCTTAAAACTTTGGGTTTCTGCCTGCTGTCAGGGTAAGCAGGTTCCTCAGTGGAGCCCAGCTGAGGTTTGCTGTTTGTGGGGTGCTGCTCTGAAGCAGCTTTGCTGCACTGCTCACGGCGGTGTTTTCTTTTTGGTGTGTTGCCCTCAGAGATAAACAACATTATTCTCCCCTCAGCTAGCCAGTATAAGGAGCATTAGTCTTACTGTTTCCTTATATTGTCTCTTTGTTTTCCATCTTGGTATTAGCAGCTCTGATGTGCTCAAGGAAAGCAAATGCTCCTGCTTTAGAGCCCTTGTTTTAGGGGAAGGTGCTTTTTGTCCATCGACCCTGTGCTCTGAGCCAGGTTTCTTGTTGGACAACAATGTGTCTGTCTGTCTGAGCCAAGGGCCAGGCTCCTCTCTGGGGAGCTGAGATGCTGCACAGAGAGCCTGAACCAGCCTGGAGAGAAACCATGTCCAGCCAGAACTGAGCTGCACACCATGAAGATAAGGAAACCAAACAAAAGAAGAACACACTTCAAACATCTTTCTTGCCTTGCCTTCCTTCCTCAATTCAGGCTATTCTGGGCATTGCACATGTGGGCATTACAGATCTTAGAAGTAACCACATTTCTAAATCTGGACAGTTTTGGATGTTTTTCTGTCCAAGCTTTACTGCATTTGGTGAAGATAGTAACACACTGATTCTTGGTTTAGGACTTGATTTGCTTTTTGAGTACATAGGCATTAAATTTCAGCCCTCATTGCATCCCTCAGGAACTTCTTATTTTCCTATTTATTCAAAACACACAAATCACAAGCACTTTCCCAGCACAAATGTAACTAATTCTAAATCCCTGCTAATTCAACAAGACACCAGTTTTACTAATTGCCACCTTGATTAATCAAAGTGGAAATAATTTAAGATGCCATCTGCTTCCAGATAGACAGGTCATTTAAATTTGTTTAACTGAGTTTGAAATACAAAATTTGGCCAACATCCCTCTATTAATCAAGCTCATATTGTATATTATCATTTTGCCTTCCTGATTACCTCTTCAATAGGATCATATGGTTGTGTTCATGACTTCAGCAATGATGGGGACTGTTGCCTAAGGCCTATCATCCTTGCTAGAGGGCCCAGCAAACTGAAATTGTTATTCTGCTGCCTATGAGTGTAGGCTTGTAAAAGACCCTAATTTCCTTAGTCCTGAGTTCAGCTCCAATATGTTTAGATCTTAAAAAAAAAGCCCCCCAAAAAACCCAGTTTATTTGAGGAGATGAGAAGATTTGTCACCATCACATTGGGCGTATACCCACAGATACACTCAGTGATGAGAACAGCAATTTAGAAGTTTTTGAAGTTCATCTGTCCTGCAGCTCAGGATTGAAAATGCAGTCAATGCCTGGGAGTGCTGGTGCAGCTCAACACCATTGATTGGTGACACAATCTGCCTGCTCCAAAGTGAGTGTGGGCACATCACTATGCCAGGATGGATCTGTTCTTATTGATGGGAATAGTGACACATTGCTCCTTTATAAAAAATTTAAATGAAGGGTCACATCAGACCATAAGCAATCTGATCCACAGCCCCCTGATACCAGCTGGTCAGACTTCTGCTAGTGTTCATGGGTTTTGGGGTGTGTTTCTTCACAAGGGGCTGCTGTGGGAAAGAAACAAGTGCTTCAGTAGTTTCTCCAGTGTGCACTGTGAGAGCTTTAGGGTAGAAGCTGCATTTTGACAGCAAAATTCTTCTACTGAAGTATCTTTTATGTACTTTGATCACAGTGCTCAAAGGATATGTTGGCTTTGGTCTTATCTCTTACTCTCTTCCACACAGGCATTAAGTGAAGGATTTAAAGCAGTCACCAGTGTCTGTTTAACAGGAATATTTTCTGAACTGACTTTTACAGGATTTTAAAAATCATTATTAAACACTAGGAATATCATATTTGACAGGTCAACAGATTATTGGGTTGTGGCTTAAATATCAAAAGCTACAATTCTTGGCACATTTCAGCACGCTGAGGAAATGCTTGAAATTCACAGCAAATAAAATATTTAAAAGCTGATCACCTAATCTTCTGCAGGGAGACTGACGGGGAGGCATGCTACAACTTGGCACCATGTTTTAGCTGAATTTTTAGCTTCTTACTTACTGATCCACTTTTACAAAATGCATGTGGGAATAATGTCTAATGACTTGGAGACTTCAGCAAACGTGAGGGTAATTCAGCCCTCTCTGTCTCTCTGTCCTCCTGCTTCTGCTGGAAGGGACCTTAAAGATCACCTCGTGGCATTTCCATTTTCATGGGAATGTGTTGTGATGAGGAAAATGCACAAAGATTACTCCACCTATCTCACTCTTCCCAGGAATAGTCCAACAGACCACTGCTGTGGTCTCTGCCAGCAGACTCCTGTTAAAAGAACATGAGAAGCAACTCACAAAACAATGAGAGAAATGGGATGAGACCCTGCTAATAAAATTTCAGATGTACAAGATCCACTGACTTCTACAAGCCTGGAACAATTTAATTCAGCTGAGGAGTTACCTTAACACTAGATATTAACAGTGACAGTCTCTGGAAGCCTGTTCCATTGATCTTTGTGGGAAGTTTGCCATTGCCTCTAGTCCTTGACTGCTGGACTGGAGTTCAGGCACATTGGCCAAGCTTCACAAAGCTCTGGTCTCCCATGAATTTCAGTGGGATTCAGGCAGTGAAATTACTTTATGAATCTGGGTCTTCATTCCAAGAAATTTGAAAATTTGAGGAAGCTTATTTAGCACACACTGTCCTCAGAGACTATGGGTCATTCTGTTTGTTTGTTGAAGGCAATCATTCTTTCACACAGCTAATGCACAAATTTATGGGATTAATGGGCACATGCCTTCTTCCTGATATCAGGGGTCTTTAGATACCATTGCTGGCTCTCCTATTAAAAGCACAGAATTTGGCTTTTGGCATAAAATATAGGTCAAATCTCAGAAGCAGAAGGTCAGAGCAAGGCCAGGTGAAGAGCATCCTGGCAGGAGATCTAGTCATAAACTCCAACACCACATGTACTTCTGGAAGCTGTTTTTTTATGGGTTTCCCATTCTTTCTGAGCTTCTGGCAAATCATTTAGGTGAACTGATCAGCAGAGTGAGGCTGAAACCCAGGACTTCTCAAATTCCCACCCAGCATCATTAGTTACCCTTATGCTCCCAAGGCTGGTGGCCTTCAATCAGTGCAGCTTGCCTTATAATGGGAGAGGAGGGTCTCTACGGTTGATATATTTCTCAGACACTCCTTCCTATTGAATTTGATAATTTTTGCTGATGCATGACACGTACAGAAGGTTTCTCTGTGCAGTTGTCCTCACTGTGTAGTGGAGCAAGACCAATACACAGCACGGTGGCATCTTAAGGGAGCATCAAAGAAGGAAGCAGCTGGGTAAGCTTCTGAGCAAGGAGTCTGGGACCTGGCTGTAACCCAGGGCTTTTCTCTAACCTTCTTGCAGCCATTTTAACAGGGACAGGTGCTAACAGGGAAGAGATCCCATGTTCATCTCTGCCTCAGCTCTGCCTGGCTTTCTGTTCCTGAGTCAGTGTAGAAATGTGATATACATCCTAGAGTAAGCCTGCCAGAAATAGGATTTTCTCTTTGTGGTTCAGCTGGCCCACCTTAGGTCCTTCAGACTAAAGGAAGACTGGAGAGCTTTTACCTATACAGGGCAGCAAGTAGAGAAATGATGCAGTAGCTTACTGCTCTGTGAGACACCCCAGGGAAAAGCAAAGGAAAGATACCCTGGATCACCACAAATGACACTGGATGAAGGCCCACATGGACTGAAATGAGCCCACTGTGCCTCAGGACCCCCCTGCTGTCCCTGGAAGTGCAGTCAGTGAAGCTGAGGCAGCCCAGAGAGAATTCAGCTCACCCTGGAGTGGGCAGCTGGTGTCTGCATGGCTGGGTCACTTCTCAGGCCCCATCAGCTCTATTGACTAAAGGTCTTTGCTGCAAAAAGAGTTTAAAATAGCCAGCATTTAGACAGGTACCTCTGAGGACAAATATGTTTCTTTACTCTTGAACTGTCTTCCACCCAAGACAGCTTTGTTTTTTTCCAGGGTGAATGGTTGAGTTCAAATCACAGGCAAAAATCCAGCTATGAGCTCAAAGTGAAAAAAAAAATCATGCCAAGAACTTAGTTTTCTGTATAGGACAGGTATTTATACTCCTTTATCCTACCTATAATATAAAAAAAGAACAAAAGTTCCCTCAATCAAGACATTTTTGTGCTGGATTTTAAATTTATTTTAGTGCAAAGCACCTTAATTGGGAGCATAATTCCTCTTTTGGAAGTGTTAAGTCAAGGAATAAGGACTTTGTTGTTGACTAGGTGAGACAGTAACAACAACCCAAAGATGCACTCAAAAGACTTAACAGCCGACATCAAAAACAAACAACAGAAGGAAAGGAAAGATGGTGTTGGGAAGTCAGTCTGGCAAAACAGGAAACTAAAGGCAGTGTTTCAAGGCAGGGTAGGGTTTAACAGAGAGCCTTAGATGAATCTGGAGGGAAAGAAAAGTTTTGATTTTCAAAATATGGCATGGCACCTCTTTCAAGCTACTGGTATAACAAAATAATGCAAGACCTAGAGATAACTGATTTGGGAGAAACTGCTCGAACATTTCTGCATAACAGCCTGGAAAAAGCTACAAAAATGGTTTATTATGAATGGAAGTCAGCACTGGCCTGTCTGTTAGTATTTTCACTGAAACCCTAGAGGATGGAATAAGAAACCTACTTAGGCAGTTTGCAGGTACCACCAAGTGGGGTCTGATTAAACCTGGTCATGGGTGGGAGTCATTCAATAGAAGCTATCTGAGAACTTTTTAAGAAAATGGAGAAATTGCAGTGCAGAAAAGGTTTCAGACATAGCCCTTAGGCAGAGAGTCTCAATTATACAAATAAAAGTGGGAGAAAACAGATCTTCAGGAGAAGTTCTGGAAATTGCAGTGGGTGAGAAGCTGGCCTTGACTGAGTAACCAAATTCATGCTCCTACAGCAAAAGCAGACACAAGAGGACAATAATCATCACTGAGCAAGACCTCAGTCTGAGGTTTTGTGAGCACCACGTGGAAACAGAATTTGAGGAAAGCTGGGGAAAGCCCAGGGATGAGCCATGTGTCAGCTAGAGACACTGTGCTAGTGACATGCATTGGAAGGTGGACAGGACTGGGGTTGCTCAGTCTGGGGAAGACTGATAGCTGTCAAGAAACAGGGGTCAATACACAACAGATTGCTGCAAAAATGATCTGTTCTCCATGTTCATTCCGTGTGGGACATGATGCAATGAGGAGTATGGAATGCAACATGAAGCAATGAGGAAATACCTCAAAAAGAAGACTTAATTTGGAAATTAGAAGAATGTTTTTAGCAGTGAATCTAGCTAAATAAGCAAAAAGAATATGGGAGGCAAAGAAATGTCTCTTCCAAGAGGTGTAACAGTTGACAGCTGTCTATGCAGAACAGATTCAAGCCTGGGACTGCCAGCTGTGTGCCCCCTCCAGCCTCATTTCACTCTAATTCCACAGTGCTGTAACATGGGGATGGCAGAATTGATGGATGTTCATCAGTAGAACTTGACAGCCCACTAATGTGGCACAATATCACAGGCAGCCCAAGGATTTGCCTGTACACAGGAAATTCAGTAGATAATTCTGAAAAGAGCTTAAATCTTTAAGGAATGTTCCTTTGTTTTCCTCTAAATTTCATTTTCTATTTTATGTTGGTTTATTTGTAAGCAGGTTTCTGCATGAAGTGCAGCTCTGTTGTGTCCCACAGGCTGGTTTCCCTGTGGTTATTCACCCTTTGGTTTCTTGTGACTGTCAAGTTAGTCCTTTCCAAGAGGGTTGAGGGCATACAACTGCAGGTGTTGCCTGCACTCTGCCTTGACTGAGGAAAACCTCAGTGTGGGCAGCACAGGGTGAATGAG
>NW_005054394.1:260878-399176 GCF_000277835.1 Geospiza fortis | reverse complement strand
AGTCTGTGCTGGAGTTTTGGGGGTCTCACCCAGGGTTGGCCCTGCTGGGCATTGCCAGGGATGGCTGACAGCACCAGCCAGGCACCCACTCCCAGCAAGGCTTTTACCAACATTTAATTTAATGTATCTAAACTAACACAAGTTTGGGTATTGGCCAAATTAACAACCTGAGGAACAGGTTCTAGTTCAAGCAGGCCATGGAATTTAATTATCTTGCTGTCTCTTGTCACTCCTCCTGGAGTTTCATTAGAGGCTGTGTACATGGATCTGGCTCTTACTCACTTCCTAATGGGAAGAGACGGGCTGAAAAACCAGTAAATATATATAAAAAAAGCCTTAATAATTTTCCCAGATCTGCTTTATCTTCAGTTTTGACTGTGTTGAACAGACAATCTCTGACAGGCAAGAATAATATACCCATAATCCTGAGCTCAGGCCAGTAATAGAGCTTTTCAGTAATAAAGCTTTGGTGAATTGATTTCCAGCTGCCTGCATTACCTTTCAGGGGTCCTTGCCTGGGCCACATTCAGCTCTTGTTTAAAAAACACGAGGTGGATAAGGTTCTCATGGGTCAGGAACTGAACTTGGACAGGTGTTTATGAGCTCCTGTGTGTGTCTAAGCCTAAATCACCCCAGATGTAGCACTATAGAGCTATGTGGGAGTCCATCTATGCTTTCTGTGTGGTCTTTTCCAGAGTGTGAAGGGTGCCCTTGGAACTAAAACCAAGCCAAATGGATGATATGGGCTGATAAGAGAGCCTAAAGGGACAAGATGCTTATTTCACATTGGGTGCTTAAAGCTTCCCAGGTTGAGCCCTGGCCCAGATCTGTTCCCTTCCTCCTGTGCTGCTTTGAGCCTTTCCCTCTCCAGGGTGACTGGGTCCTGCAGTGGCCACCTGCACCAGGATGACAAACACCACTGGGAATGCCACTCAGGCTTTTTGGATGTCAAGACAGATGGAGTGGAATCCCAAGTCATCCCAAGTGGGATCCTAAGGGAAATCAAGTCCTTGAGGAGGAACTGAGGACATCAGACTGCCCTGGGAATGGAGATTTCCTCCACAACAGGGAGGTGGAGTCAGAAGCAGTGAATGTCTGCTCAGATATTCTCAACAATAACCCAGGAGAAGGGAAACCCCTCACCTCAGAGGGAGACTTTTCTTCTGTGGGTAGAAATCTGCCTCTGACATCCATGCAGAGGAGGATTATTGAAGCCTGGATTGCTGTAGGACTGATCCCTGAGCATGACAGGCACTGGAGGCATATCTGTATTTATGTTTTTTCTCTTGGTCTCATCTTTCATTTCTGGCTTTCCTGTGCACAGCAGAAAACACCAGGCAATACATTTCTTGAGCACCACATAAGGGGAATCATGCACTGGAACATGAAATTATTGCATTTTCTGACCTATGGTCAGTCATTTGTGCAATTTTTCATTCCAACAAAATAATACAGTCTTTAACAAAATAATATAGGGAACATGCCTCAATTTGTCAGAAAAGTTTGGAAACTGTTGGGTCCTGTCTGTGACCTGAAAGAGTCAAAAAAAAGGTATGATGTGTTTTAAAATTGGCATAGTTGGTCATTCAGATGGGAACTAAACAAAATTTACTTCTGTCCCTGTCTTGCAGGTCTGCCCCTGTGTTTGCTGGGTAAATCTGGAGTCACCCCAGGCAGATTATGCAGCTACATCTGTGACTAGAGGGGAGGGAAAAAACACCTGTCTTAGTAGGAAACTAGAAAAAAAAAGGGTTAGCAACTGCTAATGATTTTTTTGACTGACTTTTGTTAATCAGTATGTTCTAGTAAAAATTGAGTCTTCCTAACATTATCTTTACTTTTATGAATTAGGTTTTGTTGCAAGTGGTCTTGTTGCAAAAAAAACCCAAAACCAAACCAAAACAAAATAAAAACGAAAACAAAATAAAACAAAACAAAAAAACCACAAAAAAACCCCACACCAAAAACAACAACAACAACAACCCTGTTAAAAATCTTTGGTTCAGTGTTTACAGGGCCCTGCATACATAAGACATTTATGAAACTGTTGCCTGGTGTAGAACTCATGAAATGGCAGCATTTTATACAGCAGCATTTTATACAGCAATTAAACCTCAGAAGCCAACACAACCTTTCTAAGTAGGCTGAAATTGCAGTGGGAAGTCTCATTTCTCTTCCATTGATAATAAACAAGAGTGACATTCACTTGGGTAAGGTGGTTATCTGCAACACCCACACCTGAGCAAATGTCCCTGCTCCCCATTGTGTCCGGGGAAGGAGCTGGGCAGGACATCAGCAGAGTTTAGGATGCCATTTGCCTTGTCCTTGGCCTCCTGTGCTTAGTCCCTGCTGACTCCATTGGTTGGGTTCTGACTCAGTGCTGGAGATCTGAGGTAGCTCAGGTGTAACAAAGCTGGGAGATCTTGGGTCTGTGTTTGCTGTGTCTGCATTTCCCAGCAGTGGGGCAGAAGGAATTTTGAACATATTATGTGGGGAGAAGGCACCTGCATTTACCTGACCTCAGGAATAAACTCAGGTTTATTCCAGTAAACCAATGACCAATAAACATGGTCAGCCTGTTCCAGAACACTCTGTAGCTCTCACAGATGTGGGGAGAAGCTTCTGCAATGCACTTCTGCACTGCACAGTGACCCCCCCAATCTGCTGTAAGAGCAAAGACATTTCAGAAATAATTAGAAAGGCCTGCAATGGGCTAAGGCAGGTTTATTTCCCTTTGCATCAAGAGTTTAGTGGCTTCAGGGTGAGCTGTGGGTGTAATTTTGAAAAGGTCAGCAGCATAGCAGAGAGAGTGAATCACTTTTATAGCTAAATAAAGGCTGACAATGGCCATGGAATGGTTCTTCCCAGCCATGAAGGAGTGTGGTGGCCCTAGATGTATGACTTTGGTGGGGATTGATTGGGAATCCATCCTTGCAACTCTGCAGTGTGCCTGGGACTTTGCTTGCAAGGAAGGAAGATGGAATGTGCAGGGAGGAGAAAGTGGGTTGTAGAGAGGACCATAATGCTGCAGAGGCAGGTAGAAATATGTCTTGGGCTACCCTTGAGGCACCACAGATGTAAACAGGCAAAGGCAAACTGAAAAGTTCATCAGAGAATTAATAACCAGTGATTGCTCCAGCTGCCCTTCTGACACATCAGACCAGTACCTCACTGCTGTGACTGGCCTCCAGACTTTGTCTGCTGTGGCTAGAAGTGAATGGCAGGAGTTCAAAAATATTGTACCTTTACAGTTGATCCAACAGGATCCAATAGTTCTTTCTTTTTTTTTTTTTATTTAATTTTTAATTAATATTCTGTCCATCTTTATAAATAATTGGAAAATGTTAAATAAAAATAAAGAGGTGTTAAAAGCATATTGGTAACAGAAGTATCCATATTTTATACATGGTACAATCCCATTACATTAGCAAAGCTGTAGACCTCTTAGATTATTAACTGTCATACCCACTGACCAACAGTGGGTCAGTTATTGACAGTCATTAAGCATTTATTATCTCTGCTTGAATTGTTTCTAAATGCTTCAGTAATATAAATTTTTCTTTCAAAATTCAGTAATGCAGTTGAACCTTACCTAGAGTGCTGTCTTTGCCCAGCATTTAATATGTTTAAAATCCCCTCTGAGTAAAAAAAATCAGTAAGAAAGTCATCAGAAGGAGAGTGTTCTTTACCACAATAATCCCCCATGCATGTATCTCTGTTAATTGATCTACTTTTCTAGACAATGTGGTAATTGTAGCTCATTGAAGAGCATCAAAGAGCTTCACTGTTATTTTACCCTGACATTTTCCCCATCAGTGTGAAGGCTCACCAGCATAATAGGGATTTTCTCCTTTGAATCACAGGGCACAGGTAGGAACTGTGTTGTTTTGTCAGTGAAGGGAAACAGTGTCACAGGCACAGGCATTTTTTGCATAAGATCATTTTACACAATCCCTTCCATCCATGCAGGCACAGCCCAGACCACTCTGAGCTCTGTGGTTGTGAGGCACCTGCCTTGAGCAGCAATTCTCTGCATCAAAATAACCAAATAGGTTAAAAAAAATCTTACTGTTTTTATCTTATGATATTTTAAGATCAGAGACATGTAACTGTGTTTGCAGAGTGGGATTTCTCAAGTGGTGAGCCTGACTGTAGAGTTTGAGTTTGCTTTTCACGCAAGACAAATCCAACCAGGATGGCTTTGTTCCTGCTGGAGGCAGTGGTTGGACCCCCATTGTTTTGGCCAGTGACTGTGCAGGGAATCAGATTTAGCAAGTGCAGCATCTTTGGCTTCCTGAGCTTGGAGCTGCTCTGCTTCACAGATCAGAGACACCACAGATGAACATCAGCAAAACATGAAAATCAGCTTAGTCAGAGTACAGAAACAGGACATGGGAACAAGACTTCATGTTGAGTTTTTTGAAATGTTTAACATGTGAGTTGACTTTTGTGGTGATTAGTTTTCCTGTTCTAATAATTTACTTGATCATTAAATCTGCTTCTCTTCCAAAGTTATGTAATTCTGGATCTAACTTCTGGAGAAAAGCCATCTATTTGCTTATTAATCAATAGTCACCTCTTAACAATATTGAGTACTTGTTAATACTTATCTGAGTAATGTACATGCATGGAGGAAGGTTTGTTAAGTATATATTGGATGAGAGTTTTGAGGGAGAGAATAGATCAAGTCAAGTAATAACAAAATAATTTTCAAAGTTAATTAGGTAAGGGCCACAAAAGTAACCACTATTTATTAGCATCACTTCAAAGCACATCCACAGTAATTCATGCTTCTCCCATTACCATAAAGAAAAGAATCCAGAGAAGAACTCCAAACTCCAGCAGGGAACTGAAGCCTAATTAAGGATGTGGTGGCTAAAGGCTGTTGTTTTCTAATGGACTGTGTGGCACATACTGAGCTGGATCCAAAGTGCTGCAATTAAACACACGGTGTAGTTGGTAGCGTTGGTGACGCACATTAAGAAGGATTTTTGGATCTGGATGTTGGCCTGAACCATTGTAAATGTCTGGCAAAGCTCTCTGGAACCTGACAATCCCCTCAGCAAGTGGAGGACTAAGCAAGCTCCCCATTAGAGCTGATTGTTCTGACACCAGGTTTTCCTTAGTCTGTGCTGTGCCTTCTCACTGCTCCCTGCACACCCTGCCAGGGCCCATCCTGTGCCTTGCACTGCTTGTTTTGGTAGCACTGGCTGCCAGCTCCTTGTCCTTGCAGAGATGCTGCAGTTCCTCAGGCACAACTGGCCCCAGATCCTGCAGAGCAGAAGTGAATTGTGTTGTGATCCAGTGGGTGAGCTTGCAAAAGAGGCTGGAGGAGCTTGCAGAGCTATCGTCCTTGGTAGATGAGCCAGAACTCATACAGCTGCTATTGCTTTGTAAACTGGGAGCTTTCAGCCCCACAGTAATTATATCTTGCTTTAAATTACTTCGGAGTGGCTCTCAAGATGTTGTCATCAAGGCTGTCATCTTAAGGGACAAGCTCAGACACAGGAGAAATAAGCTAAAGTGAATCAGACAATGGTCGTGGCTGAGTTAGTTTCACAGAGCTTGTGCAGTCATCTTGACCTCTATAAAAGTTCTCCATTTCAATTTCTGTCTGCTGAGGAAAAACCCACATCCTTCGCCTTCTCAACGCTTTCAAGTGGAGGAAAAGAAGGATTTTTTTTTTCTTTTAGCCAGAAACAAGAGAAGCTCATCAATGCTTTGACAATAAAACCCCACTTAGAATTTCTTGTTGTTACCTGCCAGGTAAATAAAGTTTCATCTTACTACTCATTTCCTTTTACCCTTTCCTCTATTGCACGTGCGAAGAGCAGTAGAGATCTGATATTTACTGTTGAAATTTTTGATGTGGAAATAAGCATGATTTAATTATTGCTCTGGCCACTGCCCTTTTAAGCTGCATCTTGGACAGGATGCTGTTCAAATGCCCTTCTGGATTCTATTTTGTAGCTCTTCATCTCTAAACAATAATGTGCTTAGAATTGAGATCTGTCAGGAAAGTTCTAATGGTGCATAGCAATGGTAAACAGCCTTTAAAAAATGTATTTTCTAATGAGATTCTAAGGAACAAAAATAGTATTCTGAATCTCTGATGGTCTTGTAATTGTAGCATTTAGCTCAGAAACGAGACAAAAATGAAATAGTTTTGCTCCATTATACTTGATAATTTGGCCTTTGCAATTAGAAAAATCTGGAGTAATGTATTTTGTACCTTTCTGTTATGAAGGATTATAAAGGCTCCATGAACACACACAAAAGGAGTACTAGAGTGAGTGAATTTCTGCCTCTGAGCATCTCCCTGTATTCAATCTGACAACTGAAAATATGAGGGGCTCTGAGGCTGCCATTGTGCTCCATCATATCAATGATCCATGGATGAGGAACTGGCACAAGCACACTGTAGAGCTCTAAAGGAGCTGTAATATCCTACCTTGTCAGCAGCCAGGAGCTGTGGATTAAATAGGAGAGCACTGAGCCACATTGACTGCCTTGCTTGTCCCATGCTGTTCACCTCTTAGGATGGGAAGCTTGTCCACTTTTGGAAATATGGTCATCAACAACTGCTGGTGAAAACTGCATGCCTTTTTGTCATAAAAAGAACTTCTGTGGACCAGCTAGGGAGAAAACTGTTGCCAAGAGTGATGGTGGTTGTGGTTTGTCCATTGCAAATGGGTTTGTGATCACTAAATCATTCTGCTGCTGTCATGTGGCCAAGTGCCCCTTCCCTGGTCACCTCCTGGGCTGTTCTCCAGCAATGTTGGCAATGACAGTCCCTTGCCAGGTCCCTCAGCCTGCCCAAGGACAGCCACGCCCCTTGCAGGGGAGGGAGAACAAGAGACTCTCCAGGGCTCGGTCTGGACTGGCTTTGCACAGAGCAGGTCAGATGCTGAGCAGCAGTGCTCTCTCTGCTTTGCCTTCCCAGTGTTTCCTCCTCTGGGACAGCAGCCTGGTGTTGCAAAGGAGCAGGCTCTGTACATTTGTGCAGTGGTATACACCCCTCTTCATCATTCTTTGGGACTGCAGGGGGCTGGAGGGACCAGTGGCTTTACAAGGAATAATCCAAATCTTGCTGCGAGCTGATGAGTCCTGCAGGACCCAGAGTGACTGTACAGGGCCAGATGGATGCCTTTGCAACTTCTACCCTTATCACCAGTTCCTTCTGTTAGTGCAATTATCTGAACCCACCATCACCCTGGATAAATGAGGGTTGGTCTTTAAGATATTAGCCTCAGTGTCATGGCATTTCCAAGACATTTTAGACTTTACCTTAGAAATTAGGTGAAATAATAATTACTCATTTAAAGTTTTATTGGGATCCACTTTAGATTTTCATATGAAACAACATTTACCTTTGTCCACTACTGGCCTGGAGCAGATCCAACTCAGTGACCTACATGGGAAAATATCTATATCTATTGCTGAGCATGAGCCAAACATTCCCTACTGCAGGGGATTTACAGTCCTTAATCCTGGAAATAAATTCAGAGAAGCAGAGTTTTATGACAAGGCTAATACTTGTTGAAGGTCTGAGGTTTCTCTGAGAAGAAGCAGGGACCACAGTCAGGGCTTTCAGGAAGAGCAGCACATCTGTGTCAGGTAAATCCAGGATGCTACAGAACACTGTATGATCCAAATCTCAGGGTTTTCAGGCACACAAAGTCAGAACTGTGCACTGCTGTATCAAAGTTTTATCTTTGCCATTTATATCTTAGTCCCCTCCCCTCCTCTTTATCTTCTCTTTTCCTCAAGTTTAGTGGAAAGACAATTTAATTCCAAATTTATAGCAGTTGTATTTTTAATCTCTTCTATTTTTTTATTTTCTAATTTATGTGACCCTGTTAAATTAATGCTACCTCCATTAATCTTGCATCACTTGGAATCTCTGTATTCCTTGGAGAAGATAAATAAGAGCCACTCTATCAGTATTATATTTTTCCTCATATGCACAGTTGTGAATTTCAAGACCTGAAAGGATCCTCTGAAACCTGCTACAGAGGAAGAGATTATCTTTCTGCAGAGGGAAATCCAGTCCACCTATGATAGTGATCTATGCCACTGCTTCCTCTTAAGATGTTTTTGTGTTATTTCCAGTCAAAACTTTCTACCCAGCTTTAGAACCTCTTTTGCATTTTCCTGATTATTAACATTTTCTTTCTTTCTTTCTTTCTTTCTTTCTTTCTTTCTTTCTTTCTTTCTTTCTTTCTTTCTTTCTTTCTTTCTTTCTTTCTTTCTTTCTTTCTTTCTTTCTTTCTTTCTTTCTTTCTTTCTTTCTTTCTTTCTTTCTTTCTTTCTTTCTTTCTTTCTTTCTTTCTTTCTTTCTTTCTTTCTTTCTTTCTTTCTTTCTTTCTTTCTTTCTTTCTTTCTTTCTTTCTTTCTTTCTTTCTCTCTCTCTCTCTCTCTCTCTTTCTTTCTCTCTTTCTCTCTTTCTCTCTTTCTCTCTTTCTCTCTTTCTCTCTTTCTCTCTTTCTCTCTTTCTCTCTTTCTCTCTTTCTCTCTTTCTCTCTTTCTCTCTTTCTCTCTTTCTCTCTTTCTCTCTTTCTCTCTTTCTCTCTTTCTCTCTTTCTCTCTTTCTCTCTTTCTGCCCTCAGTTAGTTCCACTATGCCTTGGAAACCAATGCACATTTACTCCCCGTCACATCTCTCAATCACATTGCAGTTACATAAGAGATGTAACTATGGTTATAAAATGTCCTTTACTCTGAAAGAAGGAGTTTCAGTACAATGGGACTGAAAGAGACCTTGTTTTTTTATATAAAATAATTTGATTCTGTACTTCTTGGACTCCAAATCATAGGCATGCCCTATGTTTTTTTCTCCATCACCCCTTTTGTAAGACTGTGTGAAAGCTGCTGCCATATCATTGTTAGCTATTCTGTAGCCTAAAGTTTTCATGGCCAAAATTTACTTTTTTTTTATTTCAGTCATTTGGAGAGGATAATCTCTTACCCCAAACAGCTTCTTTTGCTTATCATTGTTTCTACCTGAATCATTGTTTTCATCTCCCTTGTTCAGGGAGGTTGATGGTTTCTCATATCAAACAATGCAGGTTCCATCACGTTGTCATTTATGAAATGCCAGGGCTGCCGTGTCAATGCAGGGAAATAGTTCTGAAAGATGGTGGTTTTGTGTGTTAGGTACACACCCCTGCCTCTGTGCAGTCCAAATATTCACTGTCTGTGATGTCTCCATCCCCACACAGCCCTTCTGTCCCCACAAGAGGTGACCAAGTGCATTGTCACTTTGGAAGGGGAAGTCTGGAGTCCCAGAGGGAGCTCCCCATGCACCAGGCAGCCTCAGCACACAAGGGCCTGGCTGCTGGAATATCCTCGTTCCCTTCTGAAGTTTTTGTAGTCACTTAAGGGATTTGATTCTCAGTCATCATTAAATTGAATGGGATGAGGGCATTCAGACATCTGAAGTTTGCTCTGAAAATCTCAGCTGTAAAAGACAGCTTATTAGGCCATTTCCCCCGTATCTTACAAGCAGAAAACGAAGAGCCATTGTGAGTGAAAGAGAGAGACCAGTACATCATAATAAATAAGAGAAATATCTACTATTTTGTAATTCAATTGTAACTTCCTATTAAATTTAATAATGCATACACTTTAACTTCATTTTGTTCTTATTAAGAGAAAAGAAATTGGTCCAGGGAAGCAAGCAAATAATTAAATAGAAATATTTAAAAATGCATGAACACTGTAGAGCTTAAACATGTATCACTTTTACAGCAGCAATGATTTAGAATCTGAGTCCCTAAAAATGAAACATTCTTCAAGCTTTTGAAAGCTCTCTAGGAATTCTAGCATCAGAAAGGAGCTTTTCACCATGCCAGTACCTCTAGATACATAAGGTTTCTTATTTTTCCACTATACCCAGCATGGGCTTGACTAAACACAGGAACAGCAAGGGAAAGTCCACACTAAGTGATAGAAGAGACAACAGCACAGCACTGGAAATACCTGAGCTGCCTTTGAATTACCTGGGATATTTGCACCCTGCTTCTTACTAGGCTGGTGGAGGACATGCTGTTTTCCAACTGAAGCAGCAACTTCTCAACACAACAAAAATCACAAGAGTTCCCTGCAGTGATTGCCTGATGGACCAGCCCTACCCAAACAGATCACAACATTTAGAGTCTGAAAATAGAGATATCAAAAAAGTCACTGAGCAAAATTCCAGGGCTCTCTAAGGGGCTTCATGCTAAGAGAAATTTGCCTGAAGAGCTTGAAGTGAGGCCAATGGAGCTGATGTCAGCCAATTTTATCTTTATAAATACATCTAAACCTGGCCTTTTTTAGGCCTAATGACATTGGCTGCCAAAGGATTTTCCAAACGTCACAGATCCCTTTTTTCACATATATTTCTTCTTCAGGCAGAAAGCTTTCTGTCCCCACACCTGACAGAGAGAACAGACAAAAAAAGGACAAGAGCATTTAAATACACATACAGAGATACCTACTTAAGCTGATTGGCCTCTCACTTATATGCCTGTTGAAAACTTATTCTTTCAAAAAAAAAAATCCATTTGCAGTAGATAAACATTATCTGGATGTTCCAGATCAAATCACTGCCATAAAAACTTAAGCCTTGACATTGAAATGACCAGAATTATCCTGTTAAGGAGAATTGAACATTAATTCTTTAATAGGCCTAGATCATCTTTTATATGCAGAGTACAAGAAATGCTGCTGCAAGGCCAGGCAGAAAAGCAAGCTACAGGAGAGGGAATCTTTCCTTCTCCAGTGCTATCTCTGCAATAAATGTTCACCTTGATGGTTGAAATAAACTTTACTGTAACAATATTCCTCTTTATTTCCTTTCCTCTGCTGGAGAACATTACACTGCATCATTCTACACACTGATTACAAGTCCCTGTGGGAAAGGACAAAAACCTATTATTCCCTCTGCTTTAAAATAATTTCTGTTCTGCTGCCAGTGGCCCTGTATGGTATCCAAGCACTTGGGCTGAGCTGTGTGAGCTTTGCCTCTGAGTCTTGTTTTCCTAAGGGGTTTGTGGTAAGGTGGGGGTCAGCCCCTTCTCTCAGGCAGCTGGGAATAGGACAAAGGGAAATGGCCTCAAATTGCACCAAGGGAGGTTCAGGCTGGATATTAGGAAGAATTTCTTCACTGTGACAGTGGTTAAGCATTGGAACAGGCTGCCCAGGGCAGTGGTAGAGTCACCATCCCTGGAAGTGCTCATGGCACTTTGCAGTGTGGTTCAGTGCACAGGTGGTGTTGGTCAAAGGTTGGACTGAACAATCTTGGAGGTCTTTTCTAATCTTAGTGGTTCTGTGATGGTTTGTAGACATGTCTGTGCTGATTTGGGTCTGGAGGCATCCCCCTGCATATAGAAAGGCTAGGAGGTTTTATTTTAAATGCCAGGGAATGGAAGCACCAGAAATTAGTGACTACTACTGGCCTTTAGTGTTGTTACTAATTTGTGTAAGATGGAGTGATTAAAGGCAGCTAATACAAGTACCATAAGTGGGTCAGGCAAAAACAACCCAATATTTTTAGGGAACCCCCACAGCAGATAGGGAAGAGTGGAAGTATTGATCAAACTTAATGCTGCACAAAAGGGAAGAAAAGAGGTGTGAAGTCAGAGTGTTGAAAGGGAGGTGTGTGTTTTGGTAAAGACTTGCTCAGCACTGGAGTGAGGGGGCTGGAAGTTGTGTAGGTGTCTTTTACCAAGGAAGGATCTGAGGAGCTGCACAGGCAGAGCCAGGGGTACTGTGCATTGCACTGCACAAATGGGAAACAGGTTGGGTTCAAAAGAAAGTATGTGTCCCATTTGCTAAAGACAGCAAGAGCAGGGGGCTGACCACTGACAAAGGGGAGAGTCTAATTTTGAGGTGTCAAGGCAGAAGCAACAGGACAGGTCAGAAAAAATATCAGTGAGATTGTTGTAAGTAGGGGTGAAGTTAAAAGCCTTCCCACCCCTTTGTTCTGCTGTGTTATTTCCCTCAGTGACACTGTGCTTTAATGCTGTAGGATGCCCAGTTTTTACTGGCTATTTCCTAGTGAGCACAGAGGTTCTGGGTATAAAAAATGGATTTGATTTAGTGCCAAAATCTACAAATCACTTTGAATTTCCAAACAGGTGAACATTATTCATGGCAATACATGGCCTGAGCCTGAAATAGAGCAGGACATGACTTTGTTCCTGTCTCAGTCTTGCAGTGGGGACAAACCACAAGAGAATGACTCAATCAAAGGTGAAAGAGCAAAAATACAAAACCATGACTCCAGAATTTCACAGCCTGAAAAGCAGATCACAGGGAAATCCTTTCTAACCATCACAGCAGGAGCAATATTTGCCTGTATTTTATCAGCCCAGTGAGAAAATCAGGACAACCTCTTTGCCTTGGCAGCATGCCTTGCCACCACCTAGGGCCATGGTTGGCTCAGAATATCAGCATGTTTGAAGCACTCTGCAGAAAAGCCAATTTTTAAATGACATAGGGTCAGGCTCCAACCACCCTAGAATAAGTGGAACTCTTACCATATATTTAAGTGAGTTTTAGATTAATACAAAGGAATGTAATTAATTTATCCCAGAGCCTTCAGAAACCTTCATTCAGAGAAAGTTTGTCAATGAAAGTTCATTGAAGGGACTTAGAGAACTGGACTGTTGGTTGAATAAACTTCCTTATGTACTGTGAGGTTGCTGGAAGAACATCTGATCTTTTGAGCCCATATTCAGCTATTTATTTACTAAAGAAAATCGCAGTTTTATTATTAAGATTTTTTTTCTGTAGTTTGTGTCATTATGAGTCCAATGTTCTTCCTTAATGTTGCAATATAAATTTTAAAATAGGGCAATATTTTAAAATATTAATTTATCAACATTGAAGAATGTATTAGTAAAAGACACAAACATACATCTTTATGGGAGAAGTAAAATTATAATCATATGCCATTTTTGCTGTGTATTCTAGAGTTAGAATGAAGAACAGAGAGATTCCAGTTTGAGGTGTAAAGCCAATGCATCAGCAGGATAATTTACTGTGCCCTGAAAAATGCACTCATATTAAAAAATAAACTGGAAAAAATTCTGGGTTATTTTAGAAGGCATTTGTTTAAATTTAAAAAAGAACAACTTAAAATGGAACTTTTTAAAGATAAAAGTATCAATAATCACCTATGAATTAAAAAAAGATATTTCCTTGCCATTATGCAGAGAAGCCTGTGATGACGTTTGTTGCCTCTGCAGCTCTGGAAGCAGCACGATCTGGAGTCAGTATGTCTGGTAGCTCTGCCAGTTCATAGGGACATAAATCAACAGCTTGCTGACCTCAGAATTGTCTGTCCTTTAGCCATTTCTATACTCTTCACTGATTTATTCCTTACCATATTTTATCTGGTCCAGACTAACTACCTGTTCTGAGTGCACTGGTTAAATATGAGTCTGATTCACAGCCCAACAGATCCTTGTTTTCCTGATTTTCATTCCATATTTTTTGTCTCATATATATTGTTTTCTTTGGCTTTTCCTTCACCCACCATGCTGTTTGTTTTCTCTGGTAACATGACAGATGCACTTTTATAAGGTGCAGCTTTGTAGTTAAATCCTGCCTAGATTTACACTGGATTTTGTCAGTGCAAGCCAGGAGCAGGACTGAGAGTCTGACCCACTCAAGGATTTAATTCTTTCCCACTGAGTCCCTGTCCCACTGGAGCAAGACAGTAAACAATTGTGTGTTAACAGTGAGTTCTGGTCCTCCTCTTCTCTTAGAATGTGCTTTTCCAACGACTACAAACTCTGATTTCCCAAGTGAGAGGATGGAGACAGCCTCTTTCATCCCTAAAAACTCATGGGACTGTCACAGTCCTCTCTGCTTCTCTGCCATGAGTGCTGAAGGTGCTCATTTTAGTTTTTTCAGCTGTTTTAGTAGCTTGCTTGATTTAAGACTTAGCTCATGCTGGGTCTAACAGAAGAGACAGATTTGGAGGTCTTAGGTTGTGCTATAATTTTCTATAAGTTGTGCAATAACTTATCTCCTTTCTAGAAGAAGGGGGGAAAAAAGATAGCAGTGCAGAGTCCTTAAATAGCATAAAAAAATTATAATTTCTGATTTAGATGTTAAAGGGAAATGCCATCAGTGAACTACCTGTGCTTTTGAAAGAATAATTTGATATAGCACCTTTTATAAGACTGAGATTGCAGCATTTATAATTGTGATTTTTAGATAAACACTTTATCTTCTTCCTCACATGTTGCTAGATCCACAGCCCTTTTCACACCCATAATATGGGCTAAGCTTTGTTAATCCTTATCAATGCTTCCTAATAAGACTCTGGTGAAAACTACCGTATTCTAAAAAAACTGGTATTTTGGTATTTAGGAAAAGCAATCCAAGAATTAAACATATACAAAAGTCTGCAAGAAATGTATTTTAAACGAGGGATTTTGTAAGGAAAGCTTGGTGATTGTAGAAATTTCAAACTCTGCTGCTAGCAATTATTAAATCTTCCATTGCTTTTCTCTATTCAAGGCAGACTCAGACAAGGAATTATTCTAGTTACAAGTAGATGGATATTGCCTCATCTCTTTTATGAGAATGGGGATATCAAGGCAAAGCAAAACAGAGAGATCCTGGTGGGGATCAGAAATAGTGAGCATTAGCATCTGTGCAGTTTTAAGAAAGTGAAAAGCATGTCAGGTTCAAATGTGAAAAGAGTAAGGGATGATCTAAAATTTGCAAATGTCAGTGATATATTCTTCATTTTCTATAAAGCAGGAAAAACATTTTGCATTCAACTCTATTAAATAAGTTTCACCATTTTCAGCTTTTGACAGCTTATGTTCCAATGTAATGTAGTTTAGATTAAAACAGAAATGTTTGACAGATTCATTCCAGTACTTGAATGTACAGTGAATGTACAGTGAAAAGTCTCTTGTGCCTTTGCATATGGTGGGGTTTGGAAGAAATAATTTATACAGAAAGCAATTGAAACTGCAAAATATCTGCATTAGCAATTGAAACTGCAAAATATCTGCATAAGCTGGTAAATTAAATAAGGTCTGGATACTGCCATGCAAAAACAAGTCCTGTACAGGCTGTGGGAGTTATATTTCAATATGACAAAAAGGGCAGGTTTTTGTGTTTCATTTCTGTTACGTGGTTGTATGTCGCTGTGGGAACTGGACTCAGTATCCTGACGGACATTGTGCCTTCCATGCAGACCAGTGGGTGCTCAGATTCTACATCTGTTGAGAAAAAGACTGGAAGTCAATTACAGTGGATTTTAGCAGGGATATAGGATCTGCTCTGAGTTGTTTTTCACTGCTAAACTGCACTGAGCAATTAAACCAAAGTGTCAATTTAAGTTTGCCATTTTATGGAGTTTGAGGGAGATTTAGTCTGGAAATGAGCACACAAACACACAAAAAACCCCGCAGTGATAGTTGCAAAAATCTACCCATGCTCCAACAATCATCCAAGTGGAAATCAAGGCTCTCAGAGAAGCCAATGGAGTCCTTTACCAGGATATGATGTAAAATCCCAGCTGTTCATGTGAAGAGCTTTCTAAGACAGATGTTATGATTCTGATTCTTGACAAGTGTTTCTGGAATTCACCATTTGAATGACAACAGACTTGTGCCTTAAAAACCTATTAGCATGAGCTAACGTAGAATTAGAAGTATGTTCTTTCAAAATATATTTATTATGAAAAATAAAAAAATAGGCAAAGAAGGGAAGGCAGAGGTGGTATGAAATTGCATCCATGTATTTCAATAGGTGGTAATCAAAAGGTGAAATATTACAGTCTTGTAGCTATAATTCAATTGACCTTACTGTCAAACTTGGCATCCCTCCAATTTAATTCCAAAACTAAAATTTCAAAGCTGATGTTGAGTAAAAGAAGATGAACTATTAGTCATTACCTCATGGATTTATTTATAACTGCAGTCAGTTTTCCAAAAATATGGCAGGCAAAGGGTAAACCCCATCCTGGGCTGCATCAAACCCAGCATGACCAAACAGGGAGCAGACGTGATTCTCTCACTGAGCTCAGCCTTGGAGCCCTGTGTGCAGGGCTGGGCCCCACCTTCAGAAGGATGTGAAGGTCCTTGAATGTGTCCCCAGGAGGGTAAAAGAGCCAGTGAGAGGGCTGGAAGTCATCCTTTAGTGAGCAGCTGAGTGCTCTGGGCTTGTCTGGTTTGGAGAAGCAGAGGCTGAGGGGTGACCTCGTGGTTCTCTACAGGGAATGGAGGTGCTGAGGGCTTCTCTCTGGGGTTCAGTGATAGAACATGTGGAAATCATCCAAAGCTGCATCAACAGAAGCTCAGTGTTGATATTGGAAAGCATTTCTTTACCAAGAGGGTGGTCAAACAGTGGCACAAACTTCCTAGAGACATGATGAATACCCCAAGCCCATCACTGTTTAGGAGACATTTGGACAATAGAGGTAATAACAAGCTTTAACTTTTGGTCAGCCCTGCAGTGGCCAGGCACTTGGACTAGATGGTTATTGTAAGTCCACTTCCAACTGAACCATTCTATCCTACTCCATTCCATTCCATTCCATTCCATTCCAGTCTACTCCATTCCATTCCATTCCGTCACAAAGAATTTCAATTACACAAAAGGACCTCACAACTGGACGGCCAAAGTGAACATTTTTCTTAAATTTCTTAAGTTTGCTTCTTGTTTCAGCTGCTTTTCATAAGAATGGCTTTCCACTTGGAAAGTGCTAACTTAAGGTTTGCAAGCTCCAAACCTGCAAGAAAGACTGTTTTTTTAAGGTGGATCAGCATTTGAATTTAAATTGCTCACAGTCCCTGGAGGTAATATCCTCATTCACTCTGTAACCATTTTGGCTGTGGTACCACAGACATTGCAAGTTGATGCATAACATTGAGTCTGAAATACCAATGGGCACCAATATACTGCCCAAGTCATATTTCTCTTTTGCAGCAGTGTTAATAAAGCAACTATGGAAGCTATAAACTGCAAGGGAGGGGAAAGTTACAACTGTGCAATGTTTCAGTGAGGAATTTGAGATGGCTATAACAGCTCCATAATCCATTAGTCATTTCTGTAAACAGGAAAAAAAAAACCGAAATAATGATGATATGTTCTGAAGATTAAAAAAACCTCTCAGTCTTGTGAGTGAGCAGTAACCTTTGAGTTGCTGCTAATTTGTCTGCCTGGCAAGTTTATCAGCCCACTGAGGCTGAAGACTGTGACAAGCAGATCTTTAAGGAAAGGTTTTAACATATTTTGAGTGTTCATTGCTCTATTGACAGAAAGTTCCTACCTTTCTAGGGCAGAGAGGGACAAAGCTGAGACTCAGTTTGTGCCCTAGAACTGCTGAGCTCTGGCTGGGGCTGGCTCTTCCTTGGGAGTTACTGCATCCAGATAACCTACAGCTCCTGCCTTGCTCTGCAGTAGTGTTGCTAGGCAGTTGCTAAGGCTGTTTTTGCTCCAGGCTAGATGATCTACCTGTTTACTGCACTAAACTGTGGGATTTAGGGATGGAATATTATCCCAAGCCTAGTGAGCCCTGGCTACTCTTGTGGATAAGCAGGATGCCTGGTTGCTGTGCCCTGGTAAAGGTCTGCATAGCTCTAACACCTCTCACCTGGGGTAGGAGCCAGGCTGCAGCAGGACACTCCCAGGGCCACAAGGAGGGATTTTCCTTGTGGATTTAACTCCTCAGGATGAAGACTGGCATTTCTTCCTCTGAAAGTAGCTGTCACAGGTCAGCACCCAAGTGAAAATACTGGTGACACGTAACAAGGACCAATTGTTCTGCCTGAGTTTTCCTGGGAGTCATGGCTGATTTTGTTGCTCTAATGTTTTATCCAGTTGTTCTAATCATACCCAAAGCAGTTTTCACTTAAATAAGCGGAGGTCTTTTATGCCATAGAGAGTAGCTTATACTCCTTTAGTGTTTAACAACATTTTCTGAAAAGAATTTAGAGCAGGGCCAGGTTGGTCAGATCTACATTCAACCACTGATGACAGCACTCATTTTTCTATTGCCAAGGCACTGCCCTGGACTTGCATCTGCCTTACAGATAGATAAATGGAACGTGACTATCCCTCAGTCCTGCAGTCCCAGTAGAAGTTTTGATAAAATTTAATCTGACAAATTGGATTCAAGACATCTGGGATTAATGCTCAGTTCAGGTTTTGCTGGATATCTATCAAATGAGCCTATCAGGCAAAGTTCTGTGCACTCTCAGGTAGCTCACTTAATCCACGTTATGGTTCCTCCTTAGTGAAATAAGGCCAGTACCTTATAACTACCTTAGCAGAGGAGTCAAAAAGCATTACTGAATATTAACTGTTCAGATGTTTGGAGAGCTGTGAGACAGAGAGGAGAGGATCAGCATTTTTTTCTTATTTAGTACGGTGATATTTTCTAAGGGAGTGTTCAGTTATCAAATTTCATTCCAGAAGAAATATTTCACATGGCCAAATAATTCTTTATCAAATCAATTCTTTATAGTCCCTTTCTAGGAAGGCTAATTTTACAGAGCTTTCTCTGTTCCATCTCTTAATGTAGTTGACATCCCACTTGGTGCTTCATCACTTCTCCCTACTCCAAGTTTTCAAATAGTTTTTGTTTCCCTGGTGAATTATCATGATCACTGGTGATAGCTGAGAAGATGCAACAAAGCAGAGATGCTTCCTCTTTTCCTCAAGCCACGAGTTTGCATTTTTTTTCCTTTCTATGTGATTGCCACAAAAGTTGATTCAATTAGAAGCAGAGAAAAGATCAAGCACCTATGTGATAGGAAGTGAAATGAATGTTCACAAAATTAGTACTGTAGGGGCTTTTGACAGATTTATGTAGGCTCTCTGCATCTGGGCATTGTCTACTTCAGTTTCAAAACATTTCTTTTACAGAACACATTGCAGTTGCTTTACTGAGCTTTTTTATAGGCTTGTGAAAAGAGCTGGCTGTCAGCTTCAGATTGCATCCTCCTGTCCCAAAAACAGGTATAAGATCAGCCCAGGAGGGATGCAGAGATTTTGCCTTGGCAGTGTTATGCCTGAAGGAAAGCATCACAGAAACTGTTTCTGACTTGTCCTTAGCAGGCTTCAAGTGATGGAGATGGTCACTGGCTGTGAATCAGATTGGTACCAGTATATTCCTGGTATTGGACATCTCTGCTGATGGGCAGATGTTGTTTGCTGTCATTCTCTCTGTCATAACACCATCTACATATCTCTACCAAATTAATTATTAGGGTTATACAGGCAAGAAATTACTCTTTTGGGAATTACTCTTTTGGCCTTTGTGCTCTGACCACTAAGAATACTCTAATTAGTTTCAAAGATAGCAGTAACCTTAATTTAATGGATTATTAGCCAGTAACAGCTCTTTAGCATTTGCTGCCCTTGTTGGTGCCAAGCAATTGGAGAAGAGGGAATGGGCAGAAACTGATGCACAGAAAATTCCACTTGACTATAAGTAAGAATATGTTTACTGTGTGGATGGCCAAGCACTGCAACAGATTGTCCAGAGAGGGTGTGGAGTTCCTCTCACTGGAGATATTCCAGAACTGTCTGGACACAATCCTGTGCCATTTCTGTGCCATGTGCTCTGAGCAGGGAGGTTGGAGCAGAGGACCCACTGTGGTCCCTTCCAACCTCACCCATTCTGTGAAACAACAAAGAGATATATCTTTGGGACTTGTTGTATTTGCTGGATACACACCAGATAAGCCTAATATAGAACTGTTCCTGTTGTTGGACCCTGGATCACCAAATATGACAGAAGTTTCTTTGCTCATGGCTTACAGGTGACAATTGCTCCTTCTGCCAGCTCCCTTTCTTCTCAAATGCTCTCCTTACAAACCCTCCTTTGTAAGGTCCTTACAGACCTTACAAAGCTTTCTCTCAAGTAGAAGTTTTCACCTTTTGGTTTTGTCCCCCCATCGCAGTCACATCCCTCTCAAAAGGTGGAGATTGTTCCTGTGCCAGATTCCATGTCCATCCTACAGATGCATTCTTTCCTAGGTTATTTCAGGGGGGCTTTGTCTTTGGAGTAAACTACTTGCACTGGAGTTGCTTTTGCATATTACGGAAGTTGGTCAGAAAAAGAGTTCCGGCTATACTCACTTGTGAAATTCTGGGTAAATGAGGAGAAAGCTATAAAAATGCACATAGGTATGGAAATACCCATAGGTATGGAAAGCCTTAAGAAAGGGAGTGATTTGGTGGGTGGGAGAGGGGGGAAATTAGGGAGTGATCAGGTGCCACTGAGAAATAAAGAATTTAAACTGACTGCTGATTACACCAGAGTAGTTCAACAAAAGAAGCAATAGAAAGTCTGCTAATCACAAGCAGATCATATCTGACAAAATGTGACATAGTGAATAAATTTGTTTATGTCCTTGTCTGTTCAGCCAGAATTTATTCTCTCTAAATTAAAGCATAGAAAGTGGGTATGGCAAGAACTATTTTGCTTTGAGCTCCTTGTATTAGTCAGAGGAGAGATAAAGATACCTCTGGAATCTGCAAGAATGAGCAAAAAGTGGGCAGCTTCCCCAGTAAATGGGCAGAATATACCCCACAAAGCACTTATTGTCCTTCATTCACTGGTAGAAGAGCCTAGGAAAATTATTCATTTTGAGGCAACCTACCAGATTAAGGCCAGTTTACCTGTATGACCCAGCACCACTGTACCTTAAATCCTTACCCATCAGATGTGCCTTTTCCTCATGAGTGTGAAAAATGTTTTTAAAGCTCTTTTCTGGCAAGGTAATTTGAATATGTTAAAGATGATTCAGCAAAGCCCTTAACTGAATGTCTCAGCCTATCCCTAATTAGCAGAGATCTTAAATTCTTCTACCATCCTAAGCATATCCTTGAAGTTTACTCAGGCACATACCCAAACTGCTGAGTATGCCTGGGGGAAAGCAGGTAAGTTGAGCCAGTGTTTCAGTAGCAGGCCATGTAAATGGCCAAAGTTACATGATATCTTTGGTAAAAACGACAGCTGAACCTAGAGCACCTGAATTTCTTTATTTTATAATCACAAAATTATCATTCCTAAACACTTCCTAAAACGTCACCTCCTTTCACTCTTCTACTGTATGGACATGAGTTTTCTCCATCTTCCTGACACTGGACCATTGTTTGCATGTTCCTGGGCGGTTTGTGCTCAAGAATGTTTTGAAATAGAGAAGTTTGAAATATCTTTGCGAATCTGTTTCTTTTCACTGCACTTTATTGAACTTGACTGCCTTGTGTTGCACTCTGAGAATGACTGACTCTCTTTTTCCCAGGGTTCTGGAGTTCACTTTTCCAGGGTTGGGAGGTCACTAGCATTGACTTTTTTCCACCTCAGAGTTCCTGAATTTCTGCAGGAAAGAACACAAAGTTTTAATAGTGAAAATTGCTCAATATTGTCTGGTGTTCTGATGTCCTTGCTCTGTGTCTCTTGGTACAGCAAAACACTTCAGCTGAAGAGGTTTTAAAAATCCATTTTTTCTGCTTGAATGCACGAGTTCTGTGGTAATGAACAGCTTTCTTACCAAGGTCAAATCAGACTAATTGCCACTAAGTAGATTTGTTAGTGAAAACAAGGCTGTATTATTTGATAAGAGAGTAAGGATTGGGGTTATCCTATATCTTTCTTGTTTTGGTATACATTGAGAATTTGCAGGAAACTGGGAGGTTTATTCCTCTTTCTTTTGCCCTTCCCATTGCCCAGTGTGGGCACAATCTGCATTTGTACTGGCAAAGGCCCTGCTATCACCCTTTATACAAATACCAGATCCATTTATACAAATCATGGTCAGGATGCAGCCCAGTGCTATGAATAGTCCTGGGACACCTGAGTGTCAACCAGCTTTTAATTTATTTATGACATTTATTTTGTTCTATACCCATACTCTGGCTGGTTGACTGTGACAAGTACTACAGATATCCTCCACCCTTGGTCTCCCAAATCTGGCGTGTCATTTGCCTTCATAAAAAAAATTAATTGTCACCTTTATGTGAAACTGCAGAGATTGGCTATGGCAAGAGATGAGATGATAGCCAGAACAACACTGCTGCTCCTACAGGTGCTAGATGTCTTGTTTCAGAGTTTTATTCATTCAACATGGGTTGAAAATGACTATCAGATATATGGTTTAAAGGATTTTTTTCTATTTTGGATTATTAAAACCTGGTGTGTTGTTTGTTTTTTCTCTTTTGTTGTTTCTGTAGCTTAGAGTGTAATTCACATCTTGAAAAGAGAGGGTACTTTCACTTGAGTGCTTTTGCAATTGCAGGAATGATCTCCCCAACCTCTCCTGTTCTCTTCCCCTCCATTGTGTAGTTCTGGTCATTTTTGATCCTTTGTACATTTACATTGTTGTGGTCTGCAAAGATGACTTGAGCTGAGGTTTTGTGGGTGCTTCCAGATGAAATGTTTCCAGAATTACCTCCAGTTGCAAAGACTGAGTACAGGCCCAGCTGATCTCATCCACCCTGTGTTCCCAGTGTACCTACATACCCACCTTATAGGTAAAGAATCAGAGTTATTCTCAGAAGTCCCTTTGAGCATCCTTGATTAAACTCTGCCAATGTAGCCTCAACCTTCATTTCTGCCTGGCTAATACTCATTTCTGTCATTCTGGCACTGGGTAGTATTGCCTTCACTGCCCTTCATTATGTGGCATACAAGGGAATTCCTTACACATTAACAGTATAGACCTTTGACTGGGACAGGAAAATGACTGCAGCCTAATTCTTGGAATATTTCTAGCAAAACACTTCATAATTGCCACAGCTGTAGTTGCCCAACCAAGCCATCCAAGGTAAGTTGTTTTACCGACAGGATTTTAAGCCTGGGATGTTTGCAAAATAATTTTATTTAATGAAATGAGACAATCTGCTCAGGAGACAAAAGGCACCATCCCACTGCTCCTGACATCCATGTGGCATGAGTGAGTTTGCTTTTGAGATAGGTCCTAATCAGCTGGTATGACCAGAAAATGTTTATAACTCTGGTTTTCATGGGTGACAGGGTGAGGCTCCGTGTGTTGGCACTTTTGTGCAGCTCTAACACAATGGAACACTCTGGTGATAATCTGTGGTGGTTTCTCTCCTTGAACTGTAGTGAGGCTCATGGCAAGGAAAGTTCTCTCAATATACTCCAGTCTTTCCTGCCTCTCCTCCCAGCTGGGAAAGTGATTTTTACAGAAGAAAGAATGTCTGTCTTGCAGAAACCTGTGCAGCGGGCCTATTCTTCTCCCTTTTTTTATTTTCTCCTTTTTAATTTGTTTGTTGTTTTTTTTTTTTAGTAAAGGCAATTCAGAATTGAGTCAAAGCAGAACCAAACGCACAAGGGTGGGGTAGGGGATTAGAAAGGCACAGTAAGAATTTACCCAGAGAAAATTTATTTGAGGATCTACCTGAAATGAAGTAAATGAACCTCAGAAATACTGTGGAATTAAATTACTGTAAAATTTCTTCAGGCTTAATCATTAAAGGTTTAATGAAAAGAACATTATTTGGCAGTACAGTGTCCCACTACCTCATGAAATATATTAGTCTGGGATTTCCGCCACTTCCTTCCTTCCTTCCTTCCTTCCTTCCTTCCTTCCTTCCTTCCTTCCTTCCTTCCTTCCTTCCTTCCTTCCTTCCTTCCTTCCTTCCTTCCTTCCTTCCTTCCTTCCTTCCTTCCTTCCTTCCTTCCTTCCTTCCTTCCTTCCTTCCTTCCTTCCTTCCTTCCTTCCTTCCTTCCTTCCTTCCTTCCTTCCTTCCTTCCTTCCTTCCTTCCTTCCTTCCTTCCTTCCTTCCTTCCTTCCTTCCTTCCTTCCTTCCTTCCTTCCTTCCTTCCTTCCTTCCTTCCTTCCTTCCTTCCTTCCTTCCTTCCTTCCTTCCTTCCTTCCTTCCTTCCTTCCTTCCTTCCTTCCTTCCTTCCTTCCTTCCTTCCTTCCTTCCTTCCTTCCTTCCTTCCTTCCTTCCTTCCTTCCTTCCTTCCTTCCTTCCTTCCTTCCTTCCTTCCTTCCTTCCTTCCTTCCTTCCGCCACTTCCTTCTGCCACTTCCTTCCGCCACTTCCTTCCTTCCGCCACTTCCTTCCGCCACTTCCTTCCACCACTTCCTTCTGCCACTTCCGCCACTTCCGCCACTTCCTTCCATTTCCTGCCTTTTCTTCTTCCTCCCTTCCCCTTTTCATCTTTGTTCCTTTCCTCCCATTTCTTGCTCCCCATGTCATTCCCTCCCTTGGTGTCTCTCCCTTGGTGTCCCTCAGCAGCCTGAGCAGAAAGAAAAATTGTTTTATTTTAAATGCAGAACTGCAGTTTTCAGCCTGGGGTTTGCAGACCCTCAGGGTTATTGTAAGTAGGGGAAAGTATGAAAAGGAACTAGGAAAAGCAAATTGAGGTACTAAATCCTTGTATGATAGCTATGCCCCTGAAAATAAAATTGGACCTTCAAAAAGTAAAATGGTTTGAAGCTACAAGTAAAAAGGGAATTATTACAAGAAAAAACATCAGGAGGTTTGGAAGGTCATTATGGTCAAATATATAGTGTAGGTAAACTTCAGAGCAAATCTGTTCAGTGTTAATACAATTTTAGATCAAAGGAATAACACAGTGCCTGAGCTGTAGACAGTTAGTGGAATTAAACTTTTGAACCTTTTTAAGACTTTCCTGTCATTTTATATAGCCAGTAAAAAAGAAAAATCCTAGTTCCTTCCCTGCAGTAAATTTACAGGAGTTCATTAATGAATCTGAACTCAAATATTAAAGCTCTGAAACACCATGCTTTTGCTTATGTAGGAACTTGGATTCAAGTGGAGCTTAAAATGATTGGTGGACATGCATTTCATAGGGCACAGATGGCATCAGAAGCCACATTTCAAACAGCTGTATCTTGTGCAGGTATAAATAACTTAGCAAAAATATTTAGGTAGGATTTTTAAAGACCTTTACAAACAAGTGATTTGTTTACAAAACAGAAAACTGCACGAATATGCCAGGTGTGGAAGTGACAAATTCTTCATCAGGTAAAGGCACAAGGATGCAGAATAAAAACTATTTGCAGTTCAAGTATTTGAAAATAATAACAGAAGCATTATATAATTGAAGCTCACAAGCTTTAGTCAGGCAAATCTTTGTATGCAAAACTGTCCAGCACTTGTTGAATCAGGCCACCAGTGTCCTAGCTGTTTGTCTAAGGCACTGCAATTTAATAGTATTTGCTCTTGAGAAAAGGTCTCAGGCTCTTTGCATAGACAAGTTTAAAGGAACACCACTTCCCCAAAAACAACAACAAAAAAATACCCCAGAACAAAATCCGAGATCATCTCACTGCAGATGTTTGCCACACCAGGGGATGGCAGAAACATTTTCTGCATCCTTCCTACCCTTACCCCTAGGAGTGGGTTAAATGCTGGCTGTCTTTAGGGCTACAGATTCTAAATCCTTTTGGATTTAAAATCTAAACCCAAGCAAAGTTACCAGCTTTCTGAAGTTGGAGCCTTCGTGTCTGATTCTCTCAGGATTTTTTCTGTATTTCTGTCACATCAACAGATCATATTATTTTCTTTATTTTGCCCAAAGCAGAGATTCTTGTGTAATCATATAACTCAAGGAGCTGGGGCTTTAGAAAAATGCTGAATATTATGTTATACTGCTGCAATTTGTCAGAAGAATAGCTTCTCCACACTATTGAGATCTACAAGGTTCAGTATAGATTATCCAGAATAAATTGTCCTTTGACTGACAATCCAAAAGAATAGCTCTGTGATTGGTGTTTTGGGACAACCTTAAAGTAGGATTTCCCTTCCTTTGCCCTTGCCCTGCATGCAGCCTCCCTCAGCTCTATCCAGCAATCAGTTAATTTCTTTACAGAGATCCCCCCCAGCCACGAGCTGGGTTTCACAGGGGTTGTGGGAGCACAGTTGCCTGCAGCAGTGGAAATGTGTACAAGGAAATCAATACTGTGTTTTCTGAAGCACAGTCTCAGTAGTTGTACAGAGTGATCACCTTTGGCTCTTTTCTATACCCTCAATATCCCTGTTGGGCAGAGCCTAAATGTGGAGCTGGGGAGCAGTTGCAGAGGGGTGTATTGAAGCCAAACCTCTGACACTGCAGTGCCAGCGAACATTACACAGGGCCACTTCCACTCTGTGTTAACCATTTTTTATCCTGTCAGGGCAGCAGAAAAACCCTTCATGTGATGGAAAATCAGCCTCTTTCTGTGCAATCCCAGATCTATTTCCAGCTGCACAGATGAAGACTTGGTCCACCCTCCCCACCCAGATCCCCCCTGACCAGACAGAGAGAGCCCAGTGAGTCCCTACTGCCATCATGGGGCGCCTCACACATCTGCAGACACTCATTTATTTGCCTGCCAGGACCTTTGTGTTTCCAAAGGGGAGGATTTATACCCAAAGAGTTCTCATATCCTTGCAGTGGGGAGCCAAGACTTGTCAAATCCACTGCCGGCTGCTGGTGACTCATGAGATGTCCAAGACAAGCAGCTTAACTTTCTTTTTTCCTCTGTTTCTGTTTTCAAAGAAACCACTTCTCAGCTGCACACCAGGGGGCTGTTGTGAGTTTGAATTAATTTGAGGCTTCCAAATTAAAATTGCTGCAATACAGCAATTCATTTCACCCTGCGAGGAACATCTCAGATCCGCTGACTCTTCCTGCGGAGGCACCTGCTTCTCGCCAAAGCCAGCTCAGCTAACAAGCTCAGGCATTTCACTGACTCTGATGAGCTCTCTCTGAGTGTTAACTCTTCTCTTTGCAGGTCTTAGGACCCCACAGGCAGGAAACAGAATCCTGACTTGCATCACATGGGAAGTTAACTGAATATTGTGAGCAGAACCTATTTCCAGCAAGCACAGGCCTGCTGCTGTTATATTTATGCCTTGGCTTAAAAATATTCAATTGAGGATGCCATTAGGGGGTTAATGGAAGCATTGTACTTGGAAAGTCTCTCTGTGAGCTAGGCTAGCCTCCTTACCTTACTGTGTGATCAAACTCATTATTTTCCAGCTCCTGCTGGGATTGTAAACAGTCAGATTTGAGCAAATGAGCTGCAGATGTATTTATATCAGGACAATAACATCAGGGGGGTTTGGAATGGCATGCTATGACCTGCTCAAGAATTAATGTAATTAAATTATTGTTTACAGAAAGAAAACTGGCACTTCTGGGTAGACAGTATTTTTAAACTTTCTTGAAAAGAAACTTGAGTCTGGAGCATCCTTTAAAAACAGAAATTAGAGGTCAAACACTGCATGACAAAGCAAAAATAGAGGAATTTCATCTCCAGAACTTGATGAACAGCACATACACATCACACACACAATTATATCTTGTGTTTGTGCAGATCTTAGGCAGAACGAGACCATCTGTACTTTCAAGGCATCCATCACTTAAGGTTGTGTGAGCAACTACTAAACACACAATTTCCCAAACTTCAGGAGACTGAGTTTGCCTGGACTTGACATTAAAAATGGGTGCAAGATGTCAAAACAGTCTCCTCATTTTATGAATGAGGGAATGTATTGCTCAAGGTCTTGTTGGTTTTGTTTTTCTTTCATTTGGGGAGGACTGGAGTGGGGCAGGGGCACACAGGACTTTGGGGGAGGGGGGCTAATTTTATTTCTATTTATTGTCTATATGTAAACAACTGGTGACATTTGAGATAACCCAAAGTATCAGTATGAGATGCTAAGTAGGACACAGAGAAAATCTCCCATTACAGCACCCTGTCTGTGTAAACAAACCAAGCCCCAGATCTCTAGTAATGATAAGGGGAAATGTAGGCACCTTGCCTGCACATAGGTGTACACACGTGCACAGCCTGTGTTAAGTCTCAGAGTTAACCCTGCCTTGATGTTTGTACTTTGTTTGAGATTATTATTTCAAAGATTGATCATTTTCATACTCACAACTCTCATAGCAGCTGGGTTACTACCATGAACAGGTAAACAGTGCTGAGTGACACAGGGGACACAGGGGAGGTATGCTGTGACCATGCTTGAACATTGTGCAACTGTTCAGTTTTCCTATTTTAGCTTCTGTACAACATCCTAGACAATCTCCCAACCGTGGATGCCAACCCCCAAACACTTGACAGCTTTATCTGATGGCATTTTGTCTGAATTGAAACATGTGCAAAGCTTGGCCCTCCTCCAGAGGCAGAGAGCCACCTCCACCACCACAGGGTGTTTGCATCTTGTTCCTGTTTCAGGAGAAACTTGAAGGCCAGGAAAAACATGTAGTCTACTATGCAGTGTCTATGCCACAGTTTATGCAGCCCAAGACACTCATCCCTGTTGTGCCTGTAGCAGCTGGGATTGTGAACCCTTGTTTCTTCACCCCAGTTCATCAGGACCATGGCTCAAAAATGAGTCTCTGTAGTAGGTCACATCCTATCTCCATTCACATTACAACGCCACCCCTAATATCTATTGACCTTTTTCTCAGAAAACATTTGGATGTGCCACTTTTTTTTAGTCCCAATCTGAGTTTTATCAACCCTCCAGTTTTCATGTTCAGATTGTGTTTTGCTCCTCATAATGGAGAGATCCAACACTGCTAACACAGCAGTTGTGTGTGTTGGAAGGGTGCAGAGAGCAGACTGGAAGACATGTTACACTCTTAGTATTGCTCCTACACAGTTCCTACTCTGTTTCTGGAAAAAACAGAGACCAGTAGTTTGAGCTAGCAGGACACCTCTATGATATCTCTTTTCCAGACTATTGTGTACTCAGGTGGGTCATGCAGCTTACCTGAGAAGTGGTAGGGGAAAAAGTTTTTGGCTTCTCAAATTGCAGACAACATGCATTTTAAGGAGATGTGTCAGATAAGGAGGTTAATGGCTTTTCCCCCACCTCAACTGAATTCCTACCTCCCTCCTTGACCTGGAAATCCACACTTTTCCACCAGGGCTGGTGGAAAAGATGTGTGATAAACTCCTGCCCTGTTTCTGTTAAAATTACCCCCACTAGAAACGACATTCAAGCTATCCTGAGCAATCTAACACCTCTCAGCTTTCCTTCCCAAAATTAAAGCAGATATTATCAATTGGATAAATCACAGCAGCAACTGAGAATACTGTGGGCAGGTTCAGAGGTGTGGTTTGATCCTCAAGTCTGCACAGAAGTCTGTTCTCATTAAGGAAAGAGGTGGGAAGGAGACTGAGAAGTTGTTGTGGTTTAACCCCAGCCAACAGACGAGCCCCACGCAGCCCCTCTCTCTGACTGGGGAGTCAGGATGGTAAAAGCTGGAAAACTCGTGGGTTTGATAAAGATAGTTTAAAAGGGAAAGCAAAAGCCAAGCACACAAGCAAAAAAACCACTAAGAAATGAATTCTCTCCTTCCCACTGGCAGGCAGGTTCTGCCATCTCCAGGAGAGCAGGGCACCATCACATGCAATGGCAATTTGGGAAGACAAATGTCATCACTCCAGATGTCCCCCCTTTCTCCTCCTTCCCCCCACCTTATACACTGAGCATGGTGTCACATGATCTGGAATATCCCTCTGTCCTTTGGGGCCACCTGTCCTGCTGTCCTGTGTCTCCTGCCAACCTCCCCTGCACCCCCAGCTTCCTCACCAGAATGGCAGAAGGAAAAGCAGAAAAGATCTTGGGTCCATGTGGGCCCTGCTCAGCAATAACAAAAAGATCTCTGGGTTATCAACCTCCTGTTCAGCACAAATGCAGAACACAGCCCCACACCAGCCACTGTGCGGAAAACTAACTCCACCCCATTTGAAACCAACATACAAGGCAAAAAGGGAGAATCTCCCAGTGAAATGCTCCTACCTGTGGCAGGTGTGTACACTGCATTTCAGATAAAGTCAACAAGTATAAAACATTTTGGTTAAACAGAGACATTTCATTCTTAAACTAGAACAGAGCTGCTCTATGTACTGGGAAGAAAATCAGCTTTTAGGTTTTTGCTCTTTTTGAACACTACTAAAGAGGTTTCACAGTACTGAATGTGCCAAAATGGAGTAATATGTTACATTTCTGCTTCACCCTTCAAATGAAAACTCACATGTTCTCATACTTGAATTCCTTAATTTTTATGTGAAAAAAGGATCCTTCAGGCCACTAGTATAATCAACTCCTATAGTGACAAGAAGGCTCACAATGTCATTCTGCATCCATGGAAGAATTCTATGAATTTGGGTTTTTTTTCAAAACATCATTTTTAAGAAAGAATCATATTTCATCTTTCACTAAAGTCTGTGAAGGAATATCCAGCATAGTACTCCCAGTATAAAAGAACAAGCGGGAAATAAATCTGTCTTGTCCTTTATAACCAAAATGCATTTAATAATTTGAACACCTTAGATAATTTATTTTGCTTATAAATTGATACTTTGGCCTCACTAAGTTTTCAGAGAATGCTTGATTCACTATCAGAAACTGAAACAGGGACCACAAGTCCTGATTCTCAACCCCATTTTAGATCCAAGGGAACCAGAACTGTCCCTGAGGAAAAGTTAAATGAAAATTAATTTCTAATGCACTCCAAAGGCCACAGTTCTGTGGCTCTCTTCATCGCTGGATTATTACTGACTATCTGTTCCAATTTGGAACAGAGACAAGATGACAATTATGCTTCCTAACAAGTCTTGAAATAACCCATCAGCTTTGAGGTACTACAAGAAAATTCTCTTTTCACATATTATTATTGGCTGGGAACACCAGGTTCTAATCCCATTTCTCGGCAACTATCTCTTTGCATCAAATTCCAATTTCTAACTTAATTAGTGAGCACAGAGCCATAAAAAGCCAAGACAAAATACAAAATAAATACATGATAGAGGAAGCTATCAGATCCAGTATGGAAACAAAATTCAAAGAACTCTAAGAGAGACATTTAGGAGAACATCATACTCTTTGTCCCAGAATCCTGGCAAACTGGGATGTTGATTGTCATAGGAGTGTTTTCAGTAAATCTATCAAAGGGATAGAGGAAAGCCAGCATGTTACCTGTAGTCAGATGGTGAGAAATGGCCAAATGGTCTGTGCAGAAAGCAGCTGGCACCCGGCCTCAGGAGCAGACAGAGCTGTAAGAGTTTCTTTCTTTTAAAAGACAGAGGAAAACAGAAAATGTAATGTGACTATGAAAGAGTAAATGCACTCTTGTAAGATGCATCAGAAGTTTTTTGTCCTAGAGAAGGGAAGAATTGCCAAGATACTAAAATCTAAAACACTGCAAACGTGATTTTTTTTTATTTGAGGTCCACAGAGAACTTGTAGAAATTGAACAAAACGTAGGTCAGAAAATCAGCTTTGCTTTCCAGAGGCCTCCAGACACTTGGAAAGGATGCTCAACTTCATTCAAAAATTTCCAGAAAGATTAAGACTGAGAAAGCTACAGTCCCTATCTGTGTAAGAAGCTGGGCATGTTCAGAGCAGAGAAGTTCAAACTAGATCAGGAGCAGAGGTGGACCACAGGATAATGACAAAATTGAGAGATTATTCTCTTATGAGGAGAGACACACTGAGTCAGCTTGTTTAACTTCAGCAAAGTGGAGGCTGCAGAAATATATGTTGTCTGTCAATACATCAGTGTGTGATCACTGGGGAGGCAAACACAGTTGTTAGCAGATAGGACATTGTGTGCTGGCACAACCAAATGTGAATACATTGCTCATGATTATTTTAGGCTGAAAACAAGAGGGTTAGACTAGTTGAGGAGTAAGATTATGTGACACATTCGCATCAGAAGCACCAGAGGAGAGATGATCACAGCAATGGAGATGCAGCCTGACCTGCTTTTGGACAGGATTATGTGACATCCTATGGTAGGAGGGATGTAATGACCCAAAGGATTAATTTCCCTCGGTTGTTTTGTTTTTCTGTAACTTGCCTCACTGATCACTGGTCTCTTAACCCCATAACCTGTCAGACTGAAAAGTCCCAGTACCATCAAAGTTAAGAAATTTCCTAATCAGTTTAGAAGCAGGAAGACAGGGCTAAACCATGTCACTCTAGAATGCCTTGGACATTGGTAGATGTCACAGACTGTGTAGGTAAGGTCCCCCAAGACTGTTAGACCTGTTACACATTCAAGCCACCAGAAATGCTAAAAAGATGTAATTATTCAGTCAGAACCACCAGACTTGCCTTCTATCCTAGAAAAGGAGGGCCAGAATAAACAGCAGACTAGATAATGGGCAGCTCACCAGTCTCCTTCCCTGCATATTTTAATACTGCTGACAACATCAAAGATCCCTTGTCATGGGTGTAGCAGAATCATAATATTAAAGCAAGTGCTCCTTAATACAGTGCGACAACTTAATGCTAGAAAGATAACAATGGCAGAACATACAACTTAGTTGAATATGTGCTTTTAAGATCTCTTCAGCACCTCCTTACTTGAAAAATTAATTCATTTACCTGTCAGATTTTGAAACATTAGGGAAAATCAGCAAGAATTTTAGAAGCTTTCAGGAGACAAACAACAAGCTTTTATTTGCCATGTTGTGACCTAATCTGTTAATGAATCAAGAAGTGTTGCTGTGTGGCACCTTGCAATAAATGAAAGAACATTCTGAAATCCCTCACATTCCTCCTTTGTGTGGGGTGTTTGCTTTTAGGGGTCTGATTTGCAAAACAGCTATTTGGTGACATATCAGTTTGTTCACAGGATACATTCCCTCCTTATTACCATAAATTCTGGGAAATTTTCTGGGATAAAAATAGATATTTGTCTTCTTTACAAGATCCTCTAGAATCATACAGAATCATGTAACTCTGGGTGAATACTCTGCAGGTTTCCTCTCTCTATGGGTCAGCAGTAGAATTTATAACTGGGTTTTAATTTGAAGCCATTCATTCTTTCAGCTCTCTTTCAATTACCTCTTTTCATATTTTGTTGCCTTGGCCTTTCCTAATGCAGCTTAACACCATCCTTGTTGTTGCCCAGCACAGAGCACTGAACAGATGTTTTCTTTGAGCTGTGCTCAGCCATATCTAGGCCCTTTCCCTCAGTAATTACAGTTAATTCTAGGAATCCTCAGTGAATATTAATGGTGGAAATGGTTCATCAAATATCCATAACATTACACTGAATGCTTTTTCACAATGCAGTGCCCAGTTAGGCAGATGCATTACATCATCCTGAAGTTGCATGTACTTTTTTAATGCTTAATTAGATTGAAAAAGAGTGCCTGGAGGAATAGGGGAATGTGCTCTAGCTTCACATAAATCCCTAAAGCACATTATACCCCACACTCAGAAATGTCTTTCTCCCTAGTGTTCCCCTCTATTTTTTGGTATTTTCAACATTTATCATCTAACATGATATAAAGGAGCTGGTTGCCTTAAAATGTGGAAAGGTTTTCCCTCCTGTACCCTGCTCAGTTTCTCCTGTTTGATCCAGCAGTGAAAATTCAGATCTGCCATCATTACAGCCAGACCAAAATACTGCTTATAACTATGTCATTGACTGTCATCATCACAGGCTTAGCCTGTGACTTCATCCCGGGGCCAGAGAGGGGAGTGGAATGGGAAGCAAAGGAGAATTGGCTGTGATTAAGTACAAATCACCAGAGCAATTGGAGAACGTGAGTAGACTGTGAAAAGCACATGGAGACATCTCTCAGTCTAATGGGTTCACAGGTTTTTTCCTACTTACAAAAGCCTATTTTTGATGTCTGCCACCTTCTTTGCTCCTACTCTGTTTAAAGAAGGTTGGCTGGGCATAAAGGAAAAGCTACAGAGGCAAATAACCTGGTCTTTGTACCGGGCAGCTGCAGCACTGCATCCATGGTGGAGGGCAGAGGGACAATTCTCTGAAGCACACAGTGCTCCCTGAAGCCAGCAGGAGCATAGCTCCCTGTCTGCCCTCTGACTCAGGCAGGCAACTCTTACAGATCTCTCTTTACTGGCTGATTTATTGAAAGAAATCTCTGATTCATTCCTGTTGGTTTCTGTTATCAAAAGAGGCACTTAAGAAGACATGGTTCTCTTGCAGTCATGCAGAAATTTGCTCTCTAAAGCCTGAATCATAATGTATGTAATTAGCCCTCTGGGTAATTGTCCATACCTTGCAGTCAGTCATTAAGCAGGACTGAATACTGCACAAGATCTTGTGAAAATAGGACATTTCTTAACACAATAAAAATTTGTCTAATGGTGTTTCAGATCAAAGAAAGAAAGACTTACTGTAAAGGATGGTAAAGAAGCTAAGGAATTATATGTTGCAGGGATGTGAAGCTGTCCAGGCGCCTCTGCAAAATGTTGCATGCAACAATTTGGGCAATATTTGGGGTGCCATGAACATCAAGGTAATTGTTTCTTTTTGTGAAAAGTGCAACCAGTGCCAAGTATAGTCCTCATTAAATGACACAACCACTCAAGGATGCTGTTGCAGTCATGCTCTGTATAAAGAGAAGAGAAATAAACCCAGTGGCCCAATGCTGTCCAGCAAAGTGCATGCAGCTGCATTCAACTTGCATGCATTATGTTACAGGTTTGGCTTTCTCATAAATATTGATATTGATCCTTGAGCTCATTTTGTCCAAGGATCCCAAAGCAGTTGACAAGTATGAATTACGAAAGCTTTGCAACACCCAGAAGAGAAGGGTAACTGCTACATCCTTTAAACACTCAGGCATAAAATGGCAAAGTGAGGTTAACAGGCTTGTCTGGGATCAGACAGTGAGTCAGAATGGGAGCTGGAAAGTGGGACCCAGGGGTTATTGTTGTGCTGCTGCTGCTGAATACACACAAGAAGAGGAAATTGGGGAGTTGTCTGAACTGTGGTGTTTGCTACAGCTGGTGCTGAGTCTCACTGTCCCTGATCTCTGTGCATGTGCCCTCAGGAGCTGGAGCACAAACACTCTCAGCCCATATGCTCAGGTGATGGGAATACCCCAGAGAGCTCCCATAGGTGCTGTGAAGAGGATTCCTCTGGGCTGATGAATGTAGAGAATGATATTAAACAGTGTAGGAGTTCAGTAGGGAAGGGGAATAGGCAGGACTCCTTTTTCCAGCAACTTCTTAATTTCTGTTGCCACAGTCCTCCAGTTAGGAAAAGGTGTAAGGAATTTTTTGTTTGTTTTGTTGTGGGTTTTTTTATCCTGCATTGCTAAAAACAACAATAATATTGTTATGTCCCTGATTTCAAGTTGCTGAATTTGCAACCGTTTCACTGGTCTGAAATGTAGTTACATCATCAAATTTCCATTTCACAGATGTGTAAATGGAGGCTAAGGAAGTGCATCTGTAGTAGAATTAAGAACCAGAAATCCTTTACTGACACTGGACAGCTTTCCTTTGGTGGCTACAGGAAAGTTTTATATACATACATGTTAAAAATTTAGATTAATCTGCTGAGATATTACCCTGTAGACTGAAATTAAAGACACTGTCTAACCCAGAGAACAATAAAGATCATTACCATAACTTCCAGCCTAGCCAAAGCTATTACCAAAGCCAAAGCTATGGCTGAAATCCCTGATGGTACCATGGTTCAGAAGTTCCTGCTCTAAGCTGGAATGTTTCATTTCACAGCTGCAGAGGGCTACGGATGCATGGCCACTTACCAGGCCCAGCTGATACCTGTTAAACAATGATGCACTGATTGCTTTGGCTTAAGCAATTGTTTAGGCTTCTGGTCTGAATTTTGGCTACATTAAAATAACCTTCATCTACCAGGTTTTTTCTCAGTGTGAGTGGAGTTTTTCCTGTCCCACATGGGCACTAGGCAGTGCCTGCTTTCCTGTCAGGTGGCCACTGGCAATGGACCTTCCACTCTGTGTCATCCCAAAATAAATTCTGCCTGAGTGAGCTATAAATCAGTAGATGGCTTCTGAGGCACAGTGGCTCTGTGTTGCTCAGCCTACACTGATACAGTGGAGGGCGCAGTGCCACTATCCAGCTGTTGAGATATGAATAAATGACAAGGAATTATGTACAGACAAATTTAAATACTGCTGACTTAGGGGAAATGAAATCACTAAGCACTGAAGGATGCTGGCAGGCTTGAAGCCAAAATCACATTTGCTTTTGTTCTGCTCTGACATGGGGGTGTAATTGGGTTACAGTGGAAACACTGAAACAATCTTTTTTTTAAGGTGAAGAACACAGAAACACTTCTGACAGTGGTCAGTAGATGTGAACAACACAAATTGTTCATCAAGAATCAAATAGAATCACAGAATCATTGAATATGCTGAGGTGGAAGGGACCCATCAGCATCACAGAATCTAGCCCCTGGCCCTGCAGAGGACGCCCCAAGAGTGTCACACCATGTGCCTGACAGCATGGTCCAAACACTTCTTGAGCTCTGTCAGGCTTGGTGCTGTGACCACTTTCCTGGAGAGCCTGTTCCAGTGCCCAGCCACCTTCTGGGAGAAGAACCTTTTCCTGATGTCCAACCTAAACCTGCAGTGACACAACTTCAGGCCATTCCCTGGGTCCTGTTACTGCTCACCTGACAGAAGAGATCAGTGCCTGCCCCTCTTCTTCCCCTCATGAAGAAGCTGTAACTGAATGACGTCTCCCCTCAGTGTGCTCTCCTCCAGGCTGAACAATCCAAGTGACCTCAGCTGCTCCTCATAACAGCTTCCCCTCCATATCTTTAACGTGGTCCCTCCTTCCCCATCTTCACTGGGTACTCTCTAATAGCTCAATATCTTCAATTGTGGTGCCCAATACTCAAGGTGAGGCTGCCCCAGTGCAGAGCAGAGCAGGACAATCCCCTCCCTTGCCCATGCTGTCCCTGATGTCCCCTAGGACAGGGATGTCCTTCCTGGCTGCCAGGGCACTGCTGGCTCATGTTCAACTCTCCATGGACCAGGACCCCCAGGTCCCTTCCCAGAGCTCTGCTCTCCTGCCTCTCATTCTCCAGCCTGTCCACACAACCAGGGCTGCCCCTGGCTCTGTCTGTGGCTCTGACTGTGCCTCTGACTGTGACTCTGTGGCTCTGACTGTAACTCTGACTGTGCCTCTGACTGTGCCTCTGACTGGCCTTCCAGACACTCAGATAGCCACTGGTCATTACAGTCAAGGTCAATTCAGTTTACTCCACTAAAATACTAAAACCAACAAAAACCAAATCCTCTTGAATGGGTGTCCAAATAATATTTTTTCTTTTTCTTCTTTTTTGTTTTCCTTTTTTATCCTTTTTAACTTTGCATTAGGTAACAAAGAAAATAGTAAAACATCCAGAATATACAAATTGGTTTACCGGTGATAGCTGCCCCAAACTTTTTAAAGGGAAATATGAACTGAAAGCACTTCCTCCCACCTTGAGCATGGGGCTGTGGTTTGTCCCACAGCCCCTCTGGGCTGCTTCTCCTGCCTCTCCCTTCTCCCTGCCCCAGCACAGGCCATTCCCTGGGCTACAGCCCTTCAGTGGGGAGCTGTGCTCAGAGGCAGCTGGCACAGCTCCCTGGGATAAGGAGGAGAGCAACAGATGGCTGAGACAGGAAATTGTGCTGAGACTGAAAAGGAATTCCATCATTTCAAAGCCTTTGGCCTTTACAGTGCTAGGAATGGATTTGGAGGATAGTTGCAATTCTATTTTTGGTTGTCTGGGCTGGGTATTCTTGGTTTTGCCGAACTCACAGAGCACCAGGCACTGTCTGCAGGAGCCAAGGCAGGTCCAGCTGTATCATCTCTTGGAGCCAATCCACCACTGCAAGTGACAACTTCCAACTATTTCACTTTGACATTCACTTGGCTCATGCTATCTCACCATTGACACAATTCTGGAGCCTCCTGGATAGATACACAGGACAACAAAAATGCCTTTAAAACACCAGTTTCAGCCATAAAATTCCATTATATAAGGGTGAGTTCCTGTCATTGGGTAACACTGGTCCTTTCTTTGTGCCTGCACTGTGCCCTTGGCTCTCCAGCCTTTCAGACTGAGTGGCTCACCGAGGACTGCCTGGTGGCACTACTTTTACCCTTGTGAGCACTTGCAGAAGGTGTTGAATTGCTACCTTCCTCTGCACAGCTATTATTTATTAATGTATCAGACCTTCACTCACTATATATTGTTGGATTTATCTTTCAGTGAGATACACAGATATTCAGCCTGTTCAGCTAACCACCAAAAGTCAATAAAATGCTGCAACCCAAGGAGGGAGAGAAGTTGCACATTCAAGGGTCTGAATCAGTCCACCTGAAACCACAGAGTGTATCTTTCCCAGTAGGATTAGAGTGGTGATTATCCCAAGAGAACTGGTAGGTGAGGGCAGACTTCATCATTTTAAGTGTTTAATCTCTCAGAGCCAGAAGGCTGTATATTAAAATGAAAGATAAATGGATAAATATTTAAAGAAGACTAGGAAGGATTCATTTAGATTCTTTGAAAGTGGTAGCAATGTTTTGCTAAGATGAGAAAGGAGTTGCTAGACAGATATCTTTTTGGCTTGATTTCTTTTCCCCAGCACAATGTTTTGTTTTGTTTTGGTTTGGTTTTTTTTTCTCTAGGACAAACTCTGTATCCCTTTGTAGTGTACAGTGTGTCCTCGGGGTGGGATGGAACAAGCAAGAGATTAAAAAAAAAAAAGCAGTGGGCAGTTACAAGATAAATTTCAAGGTCTTTTGGCACTGAAAAGCCTTAGAGGCAAAAAAAAAAAAAAAACACATTAAACTGTCTTTTGTGTACATCCCAGGAGAATGTTTTCTCCTTTGGTGTGTTGAATCTGTGTGTTTACTCATGTATTAAAATTGCTGCTTGGTCTGCAGTGTAAAGATAACATAAAATGAATCCTAAATGCCAGATATAGGTTTATAGGCTGAGATGCTCTCTAGAGTTGTCATCATTTCTGGGTTGTGGCTGCGATGGGATGTAATGTTTTATGCTCTGCAGCTTCTGGACAGAGCCAAGGCTAAAGGGATTTAGAGAAACCAACCAACAGATTCAGGCTAGGAGAATGCTACAGAAACACTCAGCAAGTAGTGAGGAATTGCCAAGGAAACCTCCAGAGGAACAAGATTTAAAATGTAGGCTATCACCTTGCAGAGTTCATCCTGCCTCGCTGTGTTAAAGCTGTGGCTGTGGACTGGAGCTCATGGGGACTTGAGGACACGAGTGGGTCCCAGACTGTCATGGGGAAGAGGAGGGGAGCAAGTCACAGCCCTCAGAGAGGCAGAAACTGATCTCATTCCTTCAGCAAGGTCACAGCAGCCACTGTGGTGAAGTTGTTTTGCCTCTTATTCATAGAGCCCAAATCAATTTGGTGGGGCTCAGAAAGGTCAATCTCAGAATGCAATGGTACCCATGGGGGCTGTTTTTGATGTGGTCCTACATAACCAAAAGTAACTCAACTTTTTTGGGATGAAATTCCCTGTGATATTGTTGACAGTGTCACCCTTTACATACTCACAGCCTGGGGAGTCTGCAGTGCTGGAGAAATGAACTTTGCCCAAGGAGATCTTTCTGCTTTGTCTGACATGCCATGTCACATGTCCCAGAGATGATTTTTACCCCATTTCTTTGGAGGATAAGTGCTCCTGGAAGTGGGACAAGAGCTGTGGTCATCAGAATGGGCTGTGTTGGTGAACACCATTTGGGCCAGGTGACATTTGGGGAGGGAGCAGGTGGGGAGAAGGGACATTTCCCTGTGCATACACTTCCTCCTTGTGCTATGTGCCTGTGGCTGCTTTATGGCAGGGTTTCATTTGTGATTAATGAGCTATTATCAGCATCATTAGAAAATCCACCATGGCTGTCACCAAATAACATTCATCTCCTACTCAATTCCTGCTTTTGGCTGTCAGACTTTGGCTGAAATCAGACACTAAGGTGGAAACATGGGGAAGCAATGGATGGCCTCAGTTTAGGTTGCATAAAGAGACCAGTTGCTCTGTGAAAGCCCACCAGTGTGTGTTTGGTATTGATAGCATTAGTGCAAGGTAATTAATATTCCAAAATTGAAAACCTGCTCCAGATTCAATAATATGTCCTGCAAAGGAAATTACCAGGACATTGTTTCTTAATAACAGTGAACAGGCATTTATTTTCTAAATGGATTTTTAGTACTGGCCTCACAGTTCAGCACTATCTCAACAAGCCTCCCTTGATCAAAGTTTCATTAGTACAAGGGGTCCTTGAAATTTCCAGAAAATATTGGACCTGTAACATTTGTAAATTTGTACTTCCCTGAAGTCTCCTTTAGCCAAACTCTGGGTTTGTGCTGCATGCTGTGGTTACCTGTGTAACTCAGGGGAAAGCAGCTCTAGGTTTAGTCTGACATCACCCAGGAGAATTGTGAAGAGTTAATTTGCTGTGTTACTGTCACCACAGCCCAAATAGAAACTTTGTAATAGAAATGTTACCTCCCCTGTTTTGGATCCTGCCTCTGTGGAGTGTTTCAGAATTATGGAATCACAAGACCACTGCCAGACTGCACAGAGAGGCTGTATGTGAAGTTACCCCTCAGCTTCCTGTCTGCTAGAATAAATTACTGAGGCACAGTGTCTTAAGTATGGTGGCAGTCAGACATCAGACTGATACCAGAAAGCAAAAAAAAAAAAAAAAAAAAAAAAAAAAAGAAAAAAAAATTTAAGAAATGGGATTAGAGTCAAGCAGCTTCTTTGAATTATTTTATATTCAATTGTGTGGACAGTACCTCATACTCATAAGATAGAAAAGTGTAACTAAATCTTCTGGCCTGTATTTGTGTGACAATTTCTGTTCCTGCTTGAGGTCTCTTCCTTGTCATCAGCAAGCAAACATCAGTCAGGTGCAGTAACCTGCTGTCAGCCTGTGGAAAGCAGCAGGGCATGCAGCACACAGAGTTTAGGCACATCTTCATCAGCAGTAGGGTTTCGATGTTTGGAACATGGACATGTTGAATTAATGCAGCTGTTTCATTTTGGCACCAGGCCCTATAGAAGCCAGGGGCTCACTCTGAATGTAGAACTATCTGCTGGCTGTACCCCACTCCTCTGTCCTGTTCCTTTTTCCTTCCTTCCATCATTACCTGCAAGACAGCAGAGATCTTACTCAGCTTGAAACTTCTCACCACAAATATTTATATTAAAGAGGATTGCAGAGACAGCATAACACTGAGCTTGCATAAGGATGCCTGCCACTTTCTGGCTTTAAATAGTTTTCAGGTCCCCTTAGCAACTGGGTTTTGCAACAGAGTGCTTTTCAGGAGTGCTAATCACCCAACATTGGTGCCCATACTGGAGAGTTATCGCTGATGCTCTCTTCATGCTGCAACTGATATTCAGAGATTTGTTCACATTATATGATTTGATCAAATGATCCTCCCTTTAACATTTCCTTGAGGATGAATGAAAGGTTTTACTTAAGAAATAATTTTGTTGTTTATTTTTCCCTTAGTTTGCTCGAGCTTTGAAAACAGACACAATTTCAAATCAGCACTGATACTGATGGAAAACTGTACTCCATTAGTTTGGGGTGGGGATGCTGTCCCACAAACCTATGAAATGATCCCCATTGTTTACTGAATCACCACCTTTTAAATTAATTGTTTATGGAATCACCACATTTTAAATTAACATAAAGCTCCATCCACTTATAAGTAGCTCTTTTCAGCAGGTAATGCCTCTTTCCTTGTTACTTCATGGTAAAACCTCCACTGTGTTGCCAGACAATTTGATCCAGAGCTTGATTTTGCAAAAAATAAACTGAAACCTCTTATTTTTCTAACACTTCTCTCTCTCCACCTTAAGGTAAAATATTCTTTCTAGTCTTTAACTGTCAGTTGCCTCCTAGAACAACAACTGCTGATTTTTTTTAGAGAATTAGTTCATGGAGGCAGGGAGGAGAGCCTACAATGCTATTTCATATTCTCCTGCAAAGGGGCACTGAAGCATCTCAGGCTTTTAACCTTGACTTGGAAATGGTTTTGTAATTATGCCTTCTTAAGACAGTAGGTTTTAAAGTCTGCTCATCACTGGCTGAGTGGGTGAAGGAATCTTGTCATTCATGATGGCTGATAACTCGCTTGCCAGATCAAAATTAAGAATAACCTTTCACCAGCAGCTCTAGCACAGACATCATCCTTTCTGACTTCTCAGTGGGTACCAATGAGATTACAGCCAGATTGCACATGACAAACCAAAAATATCCCCAGCAGTCTGTTAAAATTTAACTCCCCCAAAAGATTACATCCTCACAAGCTCTGCAGCTTGGTGTAGTTCAGCTGATCAATGGGAGCTGAATCATATGCTTTATTATTTCAAAGTTTTCAGAAATCTCAATTGGAAAAAATTTTGTGCTGCAACAGGAAATGATGTATCATGGTGCAACATCCAGCACAGATTGCACAGTAAAGTCTTTGCAGGATTAAAGCCCCAGGCCTTCAGAACTCACACGGCAAAATTCAAAACTAATTCTTCTAATAAAACCTTAGCTAAATCCTGTCTGCTTCCCTTCCCTGAGCCTTTAATTGCTCTAGTAGGTTTCTTCTGTTCTGTTGGAAAACACATAAAACTACAGCATTAGCTAAAGGCACCTCAATTTATTGGGTATTCCAGGACATTACAATGAAAAGGGATTTTTTTACAGTTGTAAGATCCCTCTTTAAGACTTCCCCCAGTCACCAGAGACATAGCTACTTAGATTTGGTGGGGTAAAAATTCCTGAGTTGACAGCAGATAGGCTGAAAAAATAAAAAGAGAAAACTTCAAAGAAGAATAAACAGCAGCTTTGAATGTCTTGAGCTCAGTGCACAGTGACAGTAGGTTTGGGGTCATCTTCCCCAAAGAGGGAAATTACCAGACATCAGAAGTGCTTAGGTCATTGAAGTGTGGAGATTTTCACATGAAAGAGTTTGGCTTTGGGCTTTGCTCTCCGACTGTCACTATTTCTCTGTGCCTACTATCTTTCATCACTGCCCTGTCCTTTTCTTCCCTTCTTGGGCTCATGCTTTGAGCTCTGGTCTTTTCACTATTAAAGTCACCAAGAGTTTTGCCAGTAATTTCTAAAAGCATAAGATCAAGCTCTTAATTTTCTTTCATACTCTTGTTTCTTTCTAGTCTTCATTCTCCAAAGCACAGGTGCTCATTCTGCTTCTCTTTTGCTTTTTTTTTTTTTTTTTTTTGTGAAAGAGTAAAAACATTTCAAAGAAATCAATTAATAATTTGATTTGCCAGATTTTCCCAAGACTTCTGTGAAATTCTCTTTAGGATAGGGGTGAGGATCAAGGTAGTTTAGATTTCATCTCTCCTTGAAATAGCAAACCAATGTCTGTAGGATGTTTAGTTGCCAGAAAATGAATTCAGAATACACACGCACATGCTCACTCCCACATACAAACTTTGCTGAAAGTAATTTGGTATTTATGTTTAAAAATAATTAAATAATTTCTGGTTGCTCTCATCTAAGCCCTGTGAACAATGTATGCAGTCAAAGCTGCTAAATTAAACTCTTCTGACTCCATAATGCTGGTACATCAAGCAGATGTGTTCCGGAGTGCTACCCACTGCCTCCATATCTCCTGAATAGCTGCACATGAAGACAGAACATTCATGTAACGCTGTCTATAAATACAGCAGCCAGAATACACTCCAGAGATGTTGTGAGGGCTCCAAAGTTAAGTTTGGTTTGAGGTTTTGAGCTCAAATCAGAGCTAAAACTGATGTTATAATGATTGAATACACTTTCCAGATTTAACATCTTCTCAACCCTATTTAATTTCCTGTAATATTTTTAGCTCACATGAAAAGATGTTCTCCCTATTCATCAAAATTATTTTAAACCTGACAGGAGGAAAATGAAGTTACTGATGTCTGCTTCCTTTATTTAGTACTTTTCACTCACATCCTGTGCTCTCACATCAGTTTCTTACATCGGTTCCGGGAACCGGGGAGAAGACCTGGTCAGTAAAATTGTAGGAAGATAGAATAAGGAGACAGATGTGCATCTTGGACCTGAAGTTATACTGAGTGAGTTTAGTGGTGATACGAAATTGGAAGGAGCTGTTGACTCCCTTGAGGGCAGAGAGACCTCAACAAATCAGAGACATGGGCAATCATCAACCAAGTGAAGTTTAGCTAGGGCAGGTTCTGGATTCTGCACCTGGGACAAGGCGCCCCTGGTTGTGTGGGGGATGAGATGCTGGAGAGCAGAGCTCTGGGAAGGGACTGGGGTCCTGGTCTGTGGACAGTTGAACATGACCCAGCAGTGCCCTGGCAGCCAGGAGGGACACCCCTCTTCTTAGGGACATCAGGGACAGCTTTGTGAGCCAGGCAAGGGAGGGGATTGTCCTGCTCTGCTCTGCACTGGGGCAGCCTCACCTCGAGTCCTGTGTGCTGTTTTGGTCACCACAGTTAAAAAAAAAAAAACCCACATTAAATTATTAGAGAACATCCAGATGAGAACGTGAGGTAGTGAAGTGTCTTGAGGTGAAGCCAAAAAAGGTGCAGCTGAAGTAATTTGGATTGTCCAGCCTGGAGAAGAGGGAAGACCCCATTGCAGCTACAGCTTCCTCAAGAGAGGAAAAGGAGGAGCAGACAGCAACCACTTCTTGCTGGTGACCATGGACAGGAGCTGAGGGAATGGCCTCAAGTTGTGTCAGGGGAGGTTTAGGCTGGATAATAGGAAAGGATTCTCCACCCAGAAGGTAGTTGGGCACTGGAACAGGCTCTCCAGGCAAATGATAACAGCATGAAGCCTGAGAGAGTTCAAGAAGCACTTGGAAAATTCTCTGAGGCATAATTCTTCTGGTGCCCTGTGCAAGGCCAGGATCTGGATTTCATGATGTTGATGGATCCCTTCCAACTCAGCACATTTTATGATTCTCTGATTTATTTCATTGGTGTTCCACTGCATGTGCAAGAGTTACAACCCCTTCTGCACCTCTGACCCTTCACAGTCAGGCTCCAGGATATGAAGATGAGGTCCTCTGTTTCATTGCAAAGGCTACAAGGACCAACAGCTTCAGTCACATGCAGTTACATAAAATTAAGTATTTTCTGAAGATGGTATCAGAGACAATCTACTTATGCACTGCATTCACCACCACGACAGTTACCTCTACAATGGGCCTGAAACATTGAAAAAAAGCAAAAGACCTGTACTGAAGACCAAGTGTTTCAAGAGTGAGACACTAATTATTTCCTGCCATCATAAAATAACTCCCAGATTAGCCTAAGAAATAGACTATGCCTTATGTTCTAGGCAAAAGAAAAGAAAATATCCAGGCCTAAGCCAATGCTTCATGCCAGAGTGAAATGAAGAGATATCCCTCCCTGATGCCAAATCTGGTGCTTGGCTTAAGTCAGACTGGGGAAGTAAGATGTAAGAAGTGTGTCATCCTGTGCATCAAAGACTTCCTGGATTTTATTGCACTTCTGCTCAAGCTGTCATTATTTTCCTTAAATGGTGGCTTTTGTATATGTACTGCTTCTAAGAAACAAAAAATACAAATATGGAACAGATTTCAGTGGGATGTAGAAATACCTGAGCTTTCTTTAACCAGGTTACAATGATAATGGGAGCAGATTAACTGTGAAAACACAGGATTTTGTGCCCTCATATCCATTAATTGCTTCTTAGTATGAAAAATTAACCCATTCCACTTCAGCTACATTTGTCTTCGTGCCCTTGATAGACTCATTAATTCTGACACTCTCCTACTAAAACACTGTATAATTAAGTTAGAGGTACTAACAAGTAACTGTAATAGTATGGCTTGCTGTTTTACCAGATCTGGTTCTCCAATTTAAGGTAAAGTTTTAAATCTGTGTGTGCACAAACTTCTTATCAAGGACCACAGTAAATTTATTTTTTACTCACTGGGATTGAAATCCCATTGCAGAGTAACCAGAGGGATGTCAATGTAAATTTGACAGCTTAGTGAAGACTGGGCAATAGATTTGCTTGGCCTGAACTCCCCCTAAACCCGGTATTGCCAAGGTGATGAGATCCAGCCCAAAGGCTGAGGGTAGGGTGGAGTTATCTGAACCTTTCCAGTTTAATATTTCAAGTTTTATCAGTTCCCATTGGGCACCAAACAGTGACAGAGAAGAACTTGTCATCTTGCAGGTGGAGTGGATGAAGGGGAGAGGAGAACCTGAGGGCAGGCAGAAGCACACAAACCACACCATTGCATGCTGACTCTAAAACAGGAGCTGGTAGCTCCCAAATCATAGTGATATGTTTCATGTATACCTGTGAAATAAATGTGGATTTTTATGTCTGAATCCTAGAAAATAATCTATACTTTATTTGTTCCCAGCTGAATGGAGGTAATTATGGGAATCCATGCATGCAAAAAATGTCTGATCTGATGCACTGCTACCTTGTCAGTTAGTCGTGTGACTCCAGTCTAGCTAACTTGCTGTACCATAAAAGCAAGTGGAGAGGAGCCAATTACCCCTGAATTCAATCTGGTTTTAGCTATTATTTCTTGTTTCTCCTTTTATCATCTCACTCATGAAGTTCCAATCTGTGGGCCATCAACTGACTGATTGGGATTGCTGCTCAATTAGCTGATGAAGTCATTGCTGGATCTAATGGTTGCAATTCAAACCCTGCTTTTGAGCAGATAATGGAAAGGTTAATGCTGTAATAAAGGATGAAGAGACAGACATGTGCCATTTATTCCCTGCTCTGTAAATTAGGGCACTAATAAAAAACCTGTTCTGGAAATAAATAAGCAGATTAAAAGAAATGAATAAATAAATAACACAGACAAACCAGAACTACTTCCAGGAGGTGAGAAAACATTTCTATATGACTGCATCCTCCAATACAAAGAGCTTCCACATGTTAAATAATTACAAAAAGAATAAAACTGATGTGAGTTTAAGCAGTAGAACAAGGTTGAAAGATGCAACACAATGCACAAAAGAACAACTGCAATATTAATTTCTACTGTGCAGGCTCAAGGGAAAAGCTGCTCCTGTGTTTGTGCACAGTGTGACATTTCTTGCATAAAGACAGTGACTCAAAATTCCTGGCAAAACAATATTTGTGTTTGAAATGTTTCCCACACTTTTGTATTCTTCTGTCCTGTGAAGGAAAGAACATAATGATCCTTGCTGGAAGAAGGAGCACAAGTTCCCTCAAGAGTCTGGAGGGTGAAACATTTCTTAGCCTGCCCCATAACTCCAGTAATGGTGTGTGCAGACCTTAATAACATGCTTTCTATTGTGGGAATGTTGAATCACTTGTGTTAGATGAAGAGCATCCACAGCCACATTACATCTGTCTGGTGTACACCTAAAGCAGGCACCTTGAGATGTGTCTAATAACTTTACAAGCAAGCTGAGTACAACCATGTGGTTTTTTTTAAATGCCACAGTGACCAAAATAGTGTCAGTAATTTAATGTGAAGCTTTCACCATGCAACTCTTTTGAATTTTGTTCTTGTGAGTAATTAGCTTTATCATTAGACTTACCACAGCATCCCCAGAATTCAAATGACTTGAAAACTTATAGTTATGAGGTCTTATAATTCTACTGGCATTACAGTACTTGTTGGTTTTGTTTTTTGGTTTGTTTTTTTTTCCCTAGCTATAACTCTCCTTCACAGGAGAAGCTAAGCTTTCTTTCTTTGGAAATTCTTACTTTTATAGTTGTCTTATCTGTGGAAAAACAATAGAAGTCATCTACACTTGAGTGTAAAAATGGTACAGGGAGGTATTTCTAAGAGCAACTCATTATTAGTTTTGGCTCCCCAGAACTGCCTGGGACTGGCTCCTTAATTTCCTGTTTAAAAAGAATGTGGATTACTTTGAATATAAACCAGAATCCTGAAGCTTTTTAGGACTACTGCTGCTGATAAGCAATAGAACAATCAATGTACAATCAGTCATGAGCATCTTGATCAAGATTACTCAGAAAGCATCCCTGAAACAGTTACAGTCTATGAGATAAATAATTAATCAGTGTTGACAACAACTTCAAGCCATATTATAGCAAATAGAAATGTGTAGCCAGTGCTGTAGATAGCCAAGGCTAAGATCCCTGTTTAATCACAGAATTGAGGTACTGGAGGGATTGTCTGAGTCAATAGGCTTTTCACCCAGGAAAGAGTTACAGCCTCATGCTCACCTACTAATGTTCTGTGCAGCCACATGGCAAGTGTAGCTCCCTATGCCTGAACATGTCCTGGTGGGACATAAAGGGAGAAAAACCTGACTTTAAGATACCTTTTAGATACCTGTGTCAACCACCATTGTTGTCTGAGAGGTCAATAAAAACCTAGGCCTGAAATTTGTCGCTCTGCAACAGTCTTAATTTTACAGATAAAGGGAAAAGCTCTGCATGTCTAATGCAAACCTTCCCCAGCACCCCAGTATTCAGAACTGGCAGAGGCAAGCTGGGAGCAGCTGCAAGCTGGGAGCTGAGCACCAGTATTGCTACTTGCTGTTCCAGACTTGCTGCTTCTGTTCAGCTGCAAGAGATAAGATTCAAGGCATGATTTGGATATTCAATTCAGGCACCCAAATATCTGTGTGTGTACAGATGATTTAAGTGTCTGCTGTCCCACTAATGTTGCTGGTACTGTCTGTGGAGCTCAGAGGATTGTTCAGCTCACTGAGTGAGTTTTACTGGCTCTCTGGCTGGTCAAATCAGTCATGCTACACCTGAAAATTGATTGAGCTCTCCACCCTTATTGATTCATTATTATGATGAAATTCCAGTCACTCTCTGCACTGATACCGCAGTAGAAAAATGTGGCAAAGCTTGAATTAAGAATAGGAATTTCTGTTCCCTTGGATGTCAAATAAGAATAGGAAAGTTATGTCAAGCCTGTGTCTCACTGTGCCCAGTATTCCTCTGTTAGAGAAAACTTTCCTTCTGTAAGACCAGCTGTTCCATCCAGGAGACACACAAAGATTCATGGATTTTTGAGGACAAAAACATGGTAGTCCTAACAGAGTTTCTTAGCACAGGCTTAACTGTTTTCTAGACTGTATTCTTCATGCAGGACTTCTCATTACTGCATTTTTTTCTGTTTTTCTAAATGTGATTTACATATGCTGAAATCTCTGCCATTTTCAACTTATTCAACTCATTAGATTTCTTTATTCAAATAAAACCAAAAATCTCTCCTTCCATATTGCCATTTTTCCCTGAGGGTTTGATAGAATTGTCATTGTTCGAATCTGTCAGGTTAAACAGGGACAATGCAATCTGAGGCATTAACAAGTCAGTTGAGCAAAAGGGCCATCATACATTGTGTTGAGAAGCATTGTTGCAGATGCTGGTGAAACATTTCAGGAATAAAAATTGGACAGGTCTGGAAAAGACTGATAACCTCCTCCAAAGACTTCAACTTCAGACATCAAATGAAATGTTACATGCTTACAGATGATCCTTCTGAATTTTGAATGCTGATTAATTGTTTATGGTAATGGAAACCAGCAGAAATGCTCTAAAACATCATCAGATTTACATAGGTACAAATCCTCTGTGCTAATGATGCCGTTCTGTTGTGTCACTCAGACTCCTGATGGTACAATGACCTCCAAAGAGCTTATCCAAAGTTCACCTCCAGTGAGGCTGTGATTCATTTGCCATGCTAACACAACTCATCATTTGCTAATGAATGTGAACTGGAGATGGGAAAGGAGCACAAATAACTCATCTGCTCCTCACACTTCAGCTGTTGCTGTGTTGGCCTCCACGCTTCATCAGCACCATGGGTCTGCAGCTGCAGACCCTTCAATGCTCTTTCCTAAGGAGATGCAGATCTTACAGAAATTCCACATAACACAACCTCTGTAAGCACCTTTGCTGAAACACTTAAAAGTTGTTGATATATTCTCATCAGTTTAAAGGCAAGATGTTGAAAAAACACTATTATAAAGGGATTTGCCTTTAAACAACTGATCATCCCCCTCACATTTCTGTTCAGACCACATATCTTGTCATGTGTTAAACCATCAAGCTGACATTTTAGGGTCAAAAGCCACTTTTTGTCCCTCTTTTATTTTCCCAACAAATAGATATTAAAAAAATGTCTCAGTGTTTTTATAGAAGTATCAGAGAAGAGAAGCCATCAAATGTATTTTGAAAGGCAGGTATTCAAAGACAGAAGGCCTGTGGCAGTGGTTTGATTGGTGTGAGGTTGAGTTTCAGGGAGTGGTTTAATTTCTGCACTGAGAGAAAGGGCCTAACATCAAACATCTTGCCATCTGGGGAAGGTGTGATTGGGAGACCATGCCCAGGTTCCCATCCCAAAGGGATTTTCATCCATGTGACACTGTGCTCAGGGCCAGGACTCTGACACTACTCTTGGTTGGTATAATGGAGCCATCTCCTTCAAAAACACAAAAAACCTGGAGTTCGAGTCATGTGTACCAAGTGCACTGTGAGACTCCATACAGGGCTGGAAATATTGAACAGAACCTGTTTCCCCATGGAGGAGCAGCGTGAGAGTGGAGTTGCATTTTGGTGTTCATCATTACTGGATAAAAGCCCATCCCTTGGAATGGCACTGAGATAAGGCTCCTACACTTGCTTAAAAATGCTTAATTTGCTTAAAAAAGGCTATTTTATCTGAGATAATCTAAAGCTTCTGAGAAATTCCCTGTTCTGTTCTAGGGAGGGACTCACTTAAGAATATTCTGCATTTAGTTGCCTTCCCCTGGCTTCCAGCTAATGCCATTTTCTGGGGTATTGTTCTGGAAATGAGCTAGAGCTGTGAATCCTTGTCATCTGACTGATCATGAGTGCCAAACTACAACCTGCTATGGAGCACAAAGCAAAGGTGAACAGTCTGGTGCAAGAGAAGGTTTATAGAAACAGCATAAAATCAAGCTGGATTAAAAATCTGGTTTAATTTCCAGTGAAATTTGGTCTATTAACACACATTTTGCCTGTGTCAATTTGTGTATTCCAAGAAAAAGCATTCCTCCCCACCACCACTGCCTTTTTAATCCACAGCTCCTGTGACATGAGGTTTAGCCCTTGCATCTTTGAGCACAGAGCCTTTCTTCTCTTCTTCTCTCCCTGTGGATAAAGTGAGGGCAGCTCATCCTCTTTGCATTCTGCACAGCAAGAAATCCTTCCCTGACTGATTGATGTGAGTTTGTTGTGCAGCACCACTGGATGTGTGAATGGGTCATAGTCTGCAGACCAGATTGTTAAGAAAAGCTGATGTGCTTTTAGGTTGTCAAATAATGTAAGTTGCAGTAATGACTCTGAACACTTATAGAAAAAATTCAGAAAATCTTCCTGGATTTAAAAAACCCAGCAACTGGATGGCTCAAGTAAAGATCTGAGACCTTTGTCTGATTTTCTCTGGGTCAGGCAGATTAAACACTATGTGGAAAAGATCTGTCTTCCATTCTACCTGCAGTACTTCATGATTTTAGCTGAAAAAACCCTGAGTCAAGTGGCCTGTGTCACAAGCACAACTGTGACCACCTCAGGTGTGAAATGATAGAGCTCACTGTGGAGTAAATGTCAGAAAATCCAGAGATCCTACCTAATCTGAGAGAACTGAGCCATATGTCTGGCTCCACAGGAGCTGCATTATCAGGACACTTCATTGCCCATAATGGAAAACCCATTAAGCTGTCACCTGGACCTGGAGTGCACTGGCAGAGTTGTTGTTGGGTGCAGGTCATGTGCAGCCATGCACCTCTTCCTCACACAGCTGCAAATCTTTGACCAAACTAAAAATTCTATTGGGAATGGCACCATGCAGCTTTTCTTCTGAATGTCCCCCTCCAAGTGAGAGCTGAGATCCTTGCAGAAAGTGCTCGTGTTCTCACATAAGGATGACTGTCATGAGTTTGAGAAGGCACAGGCAAAGATACAGTCCCAGCTGAAATGTTGTTTTCTTGTTGTTTTTTTTTTCAATTGGCAGTCCCACGTGGCTGAATTGCTACACTGGGTTGGAATCATTGGCATTTTTCAAAGTATGGAGTTTGCAATGTATGGTCAAAAATAGGAAAAAACCCAACAAGCAATACTCCCAAATGGGTTGAAGTCTTGCTTAAAGAGAAAAGATTCTCTTTCAGTTCATTGTAAGAATCTATCTGACCACCAAATTACTATTATTATCAATTTCCTACCTAGTAACTCTGTATTGGAGACTACAGAGGCTTTTTCTGGACACTGCTGCTTTCATATTAGAAATTCACTTTCAGCTGTGCCAGCTTTGGAGGACCTAATATATTTGATGTGTGTACCTGCAAGAAAAGGCAGTTTGGTCAGGTGGAAGAAAGGGTGGCTGGGCTCTTTGACTGGGTTTTTCTGTTTGTTTTCTCTGTCTGCTACAGTCTTCTGATCTTTATTGATTTCAAATGGGAAGGTAGAAAATATCACAACACTGTGTTCAATCAAGGCAGAAGTCACAAGTGTGCGTTCAGAAGTTGCTCTCATTTGCATTTTTTTGAGATTTCTAAAACTTTATTCAGAGGGTATAATTCATTCTTCTTTCTAAAGAAATAAGGAGAGATTTGTGGGGGAGATCAGTGTATGTCCCTGTGAGATATCCTAAATCTTGTGTGCCTCTGAGATTTTATCATGTTTGGAAGTAGACTCCTAGATCTTTTGTCCCTCTGGACACAGCAGTCTTGGGTGACATTTGAAAAGGTACCTTCCTAGAAATTTTTCTCCAGATGTTTAAACATTGATGTAGATGATTGCTAGTCTAACCTTAGGCTCTTTCTATCATCTAAATTCACTTCTTCACAGAGTTTGCTGTAGTCTGGGCACTTAACTACTCAATTACAGGTTGGCCTTCAAAGGTCCAGCACTTTTATTTTGCAAAATTTAGCAGAAATTAGAAACCAACGTAGGAATCTTAAGGTTTACCTTCAAATGGCTCCAAACCAATTCTTTAATATCTTTTGGAGAATGCCCTGTCAGAACTCATTTGATTTGTGGTTTTTGCAGCTGGGGCTGCTGGGTGATGTGGTTTGGCTCTGTGCTCTCCCTGCTCTGCTGCACTGATGGATCACTGTGTTCCTAGTCTGTGTGTCTCAACTCAATTAGCAGTTTGCTGCCAGCCAGAGATAAGCCCATGGACAGGCATTCTGGGCATGGCAGATGAAAGCCCCAAACAATAGTTCAGTCTGATATCCTTCACCTGATATAAAAATAGAAATTAAAACCACTAATGAAGCAATTCAGTATATTTAGTTGCAAGTCAGAAGCTTTTGCATCCTTATTCAAGCTGCAGGGAATAGGACACATGCAACCCCTTGGTAGCTAATGCTGTCATTGCCTCTCCTTTGCTGCTGCCATCTGTCCCCCACTCATGTGAGAAGATGACTTGGTCTCTCCCACTAACTTACATGTGCCAGGAATTTTGGAGCACTTTTGACACTTTTTCGAGGAGGGAAATAGGATCTTGGTATATGACTCTTGTCTTCTAAGCTGAGAAAAAACAGGCAGGGAAATGTAGTGCTCTGGACTGTTTTGCAGGCTCATACCAGCAAACCTAGGAAATGTGTCAGGCCATTCTTCTGACAGAAAATGCAGATTGGTGGTATCTGTGCTATCTGACATTGCTGACCCAAAATGTACCAGCATGCCAGACCCTGGAAAAGATGGCAGTGGTGGTCCACAGGGCTCAGAAGAAAAAGGTTTTTAGGACTGGGCCTGAAAAAAAGCAAGACAAGGGAGATTTACCTGGTTTGGGTAGTACATGGAGGAGAGGAATAAGGAACCATCTGATATAAAAGCTGTTCTTTTGCACCCTAATGCCCTGCTGTGAAGCACAGCTTTCCCCTCCCAGGTCTTGATTTTAAAAGCTTTCCAGACTCATGGACACAGCAGTGAAGCCCATTCAGAGGCATTCCTGCCAAAGAGAGTTCAAGGCCATCAAAAACCTGGCATGAATAAGGGTTTGGGCTTTTCTGCCTCAGCTTCCTGCTGTGCCAGGGACAATGTCACTTTGTCACCAATGGACAAGTGTCATTCTGGGCTACCACCTCAGTACCTGCCAGGTCAGCTTGTATGCCAGTTAGACTAGGGCTCTTTTGGGGATCTTTCCTTACTTTCTAGGGTTTTCCTCAGCATCATGTGAAGGACTTTTTTCCTGGCTCTGCTATCGCAGCAGAGCAAGAGTGCAATACAGCTTACTGAGCATGGCATTTCTGCCCTGTCCTTGCTGTACAATGGCACTAGGACAAGGATTTCTGCCTGGAGCTGTGGGTGTGCACTCAGGGAAATCTGTGGATGCAAGGAAAGAGGAGCCTTAGAACATCCCTTCTGCAGGACTTGTTGCTTTTTCTCTTCTCTTCCAGGACCTCCACTAAGTTTCTCAGTGCTTTTCCAGGCATCCCCAGCCCTTTTGTAGCCTCACAAAATGTTTGGATTTTTCCTGTTGCCCTTATCTCAGTACTGATCTCTGGCCTATTGCTTGGAACTGCAGAGATTCAAGAATCTAAATATTAAACAGTGAGTATTCCAGAGTCTGTGGAAATCAGGCATGCATTCCCTTCTCTCTGAAGAGCTGTTCTCAAATATTTGGTAATGTCATTTTTTTTAGTGTTAAAAACCCTGACTCAAGTTTCTCATTAGCAACCATAAAGCGATCACTGCAAGATACTGCAGATGTTCTGTGAAAAATGAAGTTCTGAAGAAGAGAAAAAGATGATGGGTAGGAATATAGAGCAACTGAAAGAAATGTGAGAAAAGATGCATTTTTAATCCTTATGGGTAAAAGCCAATAGCTGAAGAAAATAAGGTTTTTCCAATATGAAATTTGGGAAACTGTGTGGGAATCATGGTTTAGAACCATATTGCTTTGGATACCCTAAACCAAAAATTTAGCAGAACACTGTCAGATTTTCCTTACATATCAGTCTTAGAGAATTCCATTAGCATTTACCAGGTGGCAGAGCATAATGAAACCAGAGCATAAGCTTTAAGGGAAGAAAATAAAATACCAAATGAAGCAAGCCGAAAAATCTAAGATTCATAAGAACATTTGGAGACAGAAGAGTCCCAATGTCTTGCAAGAGGTGGTATTGAAGGTAAGAGAGCAAAAAGAAATCTGTGCACTGTTGGACTGGGGTGATTTCTTACTCCTAACTGTTCAGTTAGAGGCTTGAGGCTTTCTTGCCCAAAGCCTGGGTTATAATTTTGTAACCAGGATTCCTGGCCACATGTAGATGTGATACCTAAATTTGCAGCAAGGGATTTCAGACAAACCAGAAATGCTGTGGCTGGTTGGCTAATTTCAGTAGCAAAAATACATAAACATTATGAAGAGGTGGTGTTTATAATTATATCCAAACCAAGGGTAAACATAAGGGGTGGCATTCAGCTGATTTACACAGTAAACCTCTCCATAGGAGCTCATCACCAGTCTGTCCTTACAGTTAAAGAGAAGAAATATCTTCTCCAGGTGCTCCTGACCACCTTGAGCTATTTGGTTTTAATCAACCTGAGTTGTACACGAGAAGCACACATTCTTCTCTATTAACTAAACCTCACTGAGGTTTAGCATTTTGTCCCACAGCACAAAAATTTGTCAAAATGACACCAAATGCAAATGTAGTTTGGCCTGCCCATGGCAGATCTAGTGTTCAAAACAACTTCATAGGGAAGCTGTTTTGGAATAGATTAGAGGCAAATTCCTACAGGATCTGCTTCTACAGTTTTGAAGGAGGGGATGGTGAACAGAAATGTGATGAGCAGATGTATATATAAAACACATAAATGTTCTCAGCTAGATCTGTGTTCTATTGGCTTAAAATGAAAACAGATAAAGAAGAAAAACTCAAAGAATGAGGAATAGCAAGATAAGTAAAAATTTACCAAACAAAACAGTCTGTGATGTTCATACAAGAAACATTAGATTCATGATCATGCATAGTTGTAAATTACTTCTTCTTTTCTGGGAAAGAATTTTTTTTTTGTATACTCTTTTTAACACAACAAAATAGTGCCGTTAGAAAATACGAGTATTAAATATGTAATTTCTAAAACTAAGAAAATATATTGACCTGAATAATATGTTATTTGTGACAGTGACAAACAAGCACTGCCATTTGGTGGTCTGGAAATTATGTATACAACAAACTAATCAGATTTTTAAGGCATAATGCTGCAAATAGGAACCATGTAATGTGCTGTGAAAAATAATGTAAAATAATGGCAAGGATGATTCTGAAAAGCTGAAGAACACATTCAGATCCTCATTAGGCATAGGTGATATGCATTCTTGAAGCCTGGACTGCCACCTGCTGAAACACAGTTTAATAGAAATCTTTGACTTAATAGGACTGAGTTTTCATTCTAAACCTTGATTTTCACCCTATTTCTTTCTTCCAATCCTTAGTGCTCTATGTCCCATGAATCATTATAACTGTGAGTAAATTTCAGATTTTCTCCCCTTCTGTCCCTTGATTCCCCAGGTCAGTGGCAGTCTTCCTCCTGCTCATCCTCTGTGATTTCAGCAGTTTCTTACCCTGTGATTCTCCTGTTACAATTTTAGAGTCAGACTCAACTGCTCAGCTCACACTGCTGCCTCTACAAAATGAAATTAGGCACTGCAGACTCAGGCATTGTCCTGTTGCCAGCTGTCTTTATGTTTGCATGGCCACCACATGGGCATAGTTGTGCCCAAAAATAGGGGCAGTAGTAGCGAGGGGAAGATGAACATTTTTATCATCATTGCTGAGCAAGGGGGACTGATGTAAGAAGGGTGGAATCTGAGTGACATCTTCCATAGAAAGAGGACACAGGAAGACTTGCAGGCTTCAAAACCATCAAGATCCAGACCAGAAGAGGGTGGGCTGCACAGCATCAATGCAGATTAAAGTTGATGGCGTGCTCTGAGCTGCAGTGATAATTATTGCAGAGGTGGAGAAGGACTGTTGAGATGCGAGATTATTAACTTGTGGGTGTTTGCAATTAGTGTTTACCCTTCAGATGTGGTGCAGCAGGAGGAAAGCAGACCCTTCCAGGATGGGTTGTGGGCACTAACATGGGCTTTTCATCCCTTCTTACCCCGAGTCCTGCAGGAAGGAGCCCGGGGTGAGGCTCTGAGGGCCCCGTGGGTTTGGGGCCTGCAGCTCCCCCTCAGCAATGGCGCCTCTGAGGGGCTTCATGCCCTTCCTGCAATGGGGCGTTCAGGCCACCATCTCTTCTCAGATTTGCTCTCAAGATTACTCACAACGACTTGTGATCCTCAGTACGACCCTCTCACCCTGCTTTTAGTGGATGTTTTGTCCTGCATGGCCTCTTGTCCTCACGGGTGGGCTCTCACGTGAGGCTGGGGCTTGCAGCGTGCTCAGTGCCGCACAGAGGAACTGAACAAGCAGCACCCCCAAGAGCACTGAGCAGCCCTTGGTGTCAACATCTGGGATTTTTATTGTCCAAACTCTTGTCATCACTGTAAGACTCCTTTCCTTATATCAAATACGTGGCTGCGACCACCTGAGCATCTTCGAACTGCTTTGAGCCTGTTCCAAAAGGAGGGAGCTGCAACTCCTCGCTTTGTGGAGAACTGCTACCCTCTAGTGGTAAAACCACAGGCATTTTTAGGCAAAAAAGATGATTTCACTACTAACTTATCTTCTGTCTTCCTTTTAGACAAAAATCTTTACATCATCTTTAATTGACAGCGGTGTTTTTTAACATGACATCGTAATTTCATGCCTTTAGTTTAAGTACCTATGATGTAATGCGATGATGTAATTTCCTTGGACTGTTCTCAGTGTCTTTCACCTTTCATTAAATCATTAAAATGATACTTGGGAGCTGATGGGTGGCTGAATTTTCACATGGTATAAAGAAATGGATGTAGTGGAAAGTACCAAGCAGCAGCTGCTCAAGTCTTTAAATGGGGTGTTGGTGATGGTACCACTCTAAAGGCTGTAGTGTGGCAGAGCATAGGTGGCTTATAATTAATCAGAGATCATGTTGTCTTTGTTTAGTTTTCACCTGTTTGGTCTTGGAATTTCTGGACAGCTGGATGAAGTGTCTTGGGAAGCCAGGGAGCCATTGGCTTTATAACTGCATGGAGGGGACAACAAGATATTGTGTGACAAAACCCAAGGGCATGGAAGGAGCACTACAAAATTGCTAAGTGAACTGCCAAATGTCTTGAGAAGCAGTAGTGTTATAGGTAGATGGCAAAAGACACATTTTGATCTGTTTCCTACCAACTACATAACCCATGCTCTAGAGTAGGGCTGGGGAGTGGGAAAAGGTGAAACTCACCAAAGAAATCCAAAATTATTTAGCAGGAGCAAACACATTTACTTCTGTTCTAACCTTGCTCAAAATGGCTGATCTGAAATTTTCCTGGCGTAAGAACAGTGAATTTCAGAGAAGCCACAGCAAAGTAATCCTTCAGGGTTTGCTATGAAGTGTTTCACTGCAGTCTTTTCCTTGCATGTAGGGTGCTAGTGGACTTTGCTTGGAGGAAATTCCCCCCAAAAACCATCAGGAGCTATCTGGAGCTCACCTCTGTCCTTTCACTCCAGCTGCAAATAATTTGCACATTCTCAGAATACCCCTCTTTAGCCCTAGGTTTTCTCAGACATGAAGGAAATGAAAACCCAAGGTTTTCATGTTGCTGAGCTGAGCTGAGTCCCTTGTCACTACCTCCTCTGCAGGCTCTGTCTCTGCTCATTTCACCCAGTGAAACAAAGTGGAGTTTTTCTCAGCAAGAGATGAAATCACACTGCAGGAACCAGATTGAAATTCAAAGCAGGTAGTACACATAAACACAGCTTGATTCTTCACAAGCTTTTTTCCCTGGGTGATTTCAGTACCTAATGCCTATCATTTCTTTGATGTACCCTAGCTATGAAAGCAGGGGATCCAGAGCTTTTGCAAAGACATCTTTCTAATTTATTCATTAAACTCAAAATATTTCCATGGCCACCTGCCCCTCTGTTCCTGTGGATCAAGTTTTGGAAACACATTAAAATGCCCATGATCTGGGTACATGAAGTACCAGAATATGAGTTTGCCCCTTTGCTTCACAGTAATCACTTCTATAAAAGATTTTGAATAGCTTGAACCTGGGAATAATTTTGCAAAGCAGATCAATTAGACTGAATTGGATTTGCCAGCAGTGGGAGTTAAATTTTTAGTCAAATCTCTGTGTTCTGGATCCTCACAGGCAGAAAATAACACAGGGGCAATGATTTATCATATACTTTGTTTACTGGAGAGCAGAAATTTATCCTCTCTTGTTACTCTTTCAAACCTTTTTGTCTTTTCATCTGCATAGAAATGAGTGCAAAAAGAGAAGAAAAAGGAAAAAGAAATGTAGTTTTCAAGGGAGGGTTTGTCCCAGTGCTTCCTTGTAGTGAAACATTTACTGTTTCCCAGGCCTCAGGATGTGCCAGGGAGATCCATTGGCAGTAACTGCAGTGCCATTCTGGGCAACACAGAGTTTGGAATACACCTCCTGAGCAACACAATCCTCTGCATATCATACAACCCCTTCCCAAAATGCACTATCACCCATCTCATGCCTGAAGAATGTGGGTTGATTACAGCATGTCTGTCCCAGGAGCATTCTGACTCTGGATCTTGCTATGACTGCCAGTGCCCCCTGCTCCAACCTGGTTGAAAACTTCTGATCTTCATCAGAACCCACCTCATTCTCACCAACGGGGAGCAGCCATCCCATGGAAGTCTCTACTCATGATTTCATAAGCAATATCTCCAGAGCAAATACAGAGAGGGTTAAAAATGCTATGCTTTTTATTTCATTTCAGGTTTCTGATTGTCTTGGGGTGTTTGATCTTAGCAGTCCTGACAACTTTCAAGGAGTATGAAACAGTTTCTGGAGACTGGCTCCTCTTGCTGGTAAGTAAACTGTGGCTGCTGCATCACCCTGGTAATGTCCTGGAACTGAAATCAGCCCCATCAGCAGGGATGGAGACTTGCTCCCAGCTGTGCATGCAGTGAGGCTTGTGCTCCTGCTCCTGGAGCAGTGACTGTGCTCTTACATATTGGAGAGTTCCCAGGCCATTGTCAACCCAACTGAGTACAAAGTAAGTGAGGTTCCTGAGCAAAAATAAAATGAGAGCAAAGACCCTAGCCTGAGGCTTTTAAATAATGGCTTTTCAGCATTTGTCCAACAGTCCTTCCATCAGATTATCAGGAAATTTCTTATTGACCACACCAGACTTAAGCACACTTGAAAAATATTTTTTGATGAATCTTTCAACAGTTTTAATTCATTCTATAGTATTCTATTAATCCTAGTATTTCTTTCAAGGGAGGCCATCAGAGTTGGACTCATGCTTTTGTCCAATAGCAGCATAACTGAAATTGCTGCAGGCAGTGCCTTTGAGAGAAAATATATTCACAGCAAACACATTCCAGATTGCTTGTTCTATAAATGCTGAAGTTCATGCTCAAGACTTTATTTCAGCAAGGCTTCCTATTTAGCAGAAGAATTAAAAAACAGAAAAAACCCTCACTAAATATCAAATTGCAAATTCAACATTTTATGAAAATGACCCTAAAAATGAACTTTCTTTGCTCCCATAGCTATCATAAAATACAGGGCACAATGTCTCACTTAACCTGGCCTTGTTTAAAGTATCCCTAGAGAAACTGCACACCAAAATTAGTTCCAGGATCTCAATTTCCATTTCCCTTTGTACCTCCAGAGACATATAGATTTGAGCAGGAGCTAAATGCCAAAAGGAATGAAAGGTGAATTCCGCTTGCATGTTCTTTCTCAAAAAGTGCCTGTATGAAAACACCTTCATCCCTCAGGGAAACTTGCTTTTGGTCTCTGTTACCCTGCTTAGGCCCATCTTTCACATTTGAAAAAGCCTGAGGTTATCTTCCCTTCTCCTGCTCTTGTTTTTATGTGGCTCTCAGCAGCTTTTAGAAGCTGTGGGCAATGAGCATGAGGAAAAGTCCCCTTTTCCCTCTTGCCAGCAAGTCACAGAGAGGAAAAGTAACCATGTGCCCCAGGCTGCCCTTGGCATCCCACCTTGCTGAGCACCTCAGAGAAGCTCTTTGCTCCCCATTCCCTGCCCACGCTTAGAAAGGTTCTGGAGCAAGGTGGAAAATCCCATTCTTTTCATCCACCAGAAATTTAAGGGAACAATTTGTCTTACATATGTCTTTATCACTGCTTTGCACTTATGACCAAATGAGTGTCCTGTGTCCTGCCCTGTCTGGACAGACATGGCAGCATGAACGAGCTGCTGGTGGCTGACCCTGGGGTGGGTACAGAGTGCCCTGGGGACTCTGCAGTCAGCCCTCACATACATCTGCTCATTTTGTGTGGAGCAGGAGGTCTTTCTGTGAAGCAATTGTCCTTCCATTAAGGCTGTAACTTTCACTTTTACCCAACAGCAGGGGCAAATCCTTCCTGCATGGTACTTAGCAGGCTGGAAAACTGTGTCCCCTCTTTGCCTTGCCTCTGGCATCAATCTCAATTCTCCTCCATTTTTTTCCTCTCTCTTACACATATCCTAACACTTGCACCTTGTCTGTTTCCTTCACCTGTATCCTTGCGTCCAGAATTACTGCAAAACTTGTGAGACTAACAAGGTTGTTTGTGTCTTGATACAGGAAACTTTTGCCATTTTCATCTTTGGAGCAGAGTTTGCCTTAAGAATCTGGGCTGCTGGCTGTTGCTGTCGCTACAAAGGATGGAGGGGGAGACTCAAATTTGCCAGGAAGCCTTTGTGCATGCTGGGTAGGCACATACTCTCTACTACTGTTTGTCTCATTAATGTCCCTTTTCTTTTTAAGCCAGTTTGGGGGATATCAAAAAACTGGTGATTGGCAGTGCAAAGGGCACCAAAATCATATCTGCCCTTTATGCCAGGACCTGTGTCCTGCTTGGAGTAATTATTTGAAGTAGCCCACAGTAACTTGTAATTAAGAGACACTTGGCTACCTAGTCAGTGAGGAAAAAAAAAAAAGAATCCTTCTACTCTTCAAAAACATTTTCCTTGTCCTGAGCCCCATTTCACTTTTCTTAAGCTCATCCTCAGGAAGACTCTCTCTGCCTTCAGTTTCAAACCCAACCCTATACCATCTTCCCAGCTCCCTTTCATTTTTGTGTTTTGTTTTACAATTGTATTGTTGGTCTGTATTTGCAAACAAGTGTCTTTGTGATTTCACCCATGCTGTCTTTCAGGCTTGGAAGGCACTGCCTATAATTATCCACACAATTACTCATTATTCATGTTTGAATACCCTCCTGCAACTACTCATTATATCCACAAACCAACCAGCCAACATTCAGGAGCTCACTCTGCCCTGAACACTGGTCACTCCCATTCATTCACTGATTTTGGGATACCCTCACTTGTTTCAATTCTCTTCAGGCGAAGCACTGGACTTTTTTCTTTATTTGTACAGCACATAACACTCTGAGAGCCATGGTGCTGCATGAACAAGCCTCTCCTTTTGTTTATCTCATTGATCTAAATGGTAGACAAAATTGTGACAAATTTTCTTTGTGCATCTGTGCTATCCTCAATTTAGCAATGCTCCTTTGGGTGCTACTGTTGTACAGATTCTTATATTCTAGTAGGTTTGTGAAGGCAGCAGATGTGAGCAAGTGGGATTGATTCTGTCTCATTCCTTCTCAGTAACAGTGTCATCTCACTCCTGAGTATGAGTCTTCATTGATATCTGGGTAAAAAACAGAAGCTATCCTGGATTTATTAAAATCATCTCTCATTTGCCACTGGTACATGTTTGTTTTGAGAACGATTGGAAGTGAATAAATCTGAAGTCCACTTTTTTTGGCTGGAAAGAGAATATAAAGACAATTCAAAACTGAGTGCCCAGAGTTTGAAGCTGTTTGGTACCACTTTCTTCTTGGATGTGTATATACAATTAAAAAGCAGGGGGAAACAAGGAAAAAAAAAGGAAACAAAAATAATTTATTCACATTTCAAACCTCTTCAGTTATCAGCAAATTGCTTCTGTGAGCACTTAGAGAAAAACAGTAGTACTGACTTCACGATTTTAGTGGGAAAACTCAGCCAAAAGAATAAAATGGTACTATCAAACCTGAATTTCTCATCTTCTGACCTGTTCGCTGTGCTGTTCCAGTGGTTCAGATAAGCTAAAGCTGATTTTCTGTCAGCATTAGGACACTGTTTCCGTGCATCCCTAAGCAAGCTCAGTGTCTCAGGTCCAGTCCTTGATCTGTAAATAGATCCCAAGGCTTTCCAGGAGGTTCTGTGCCTGATACTGATGTGTGGCAGCTGCAGATATCTGATTAATTGGCAGGAGAAGGCATTTTCAGGCAGCTCTGAAACTCGCCTAGGGAAATTTGCAGCACAGCCAGATGGGATTAAGAAGCAGGTGATGGGGCCACTTTTGTTGGCAGGCTTTGTCCTTTTTGCCTTGTAGATATCTTTGTGCTGATTGCTTCAGTGCCAGTGGTTGCTGTTGGGAACCAGGGCAATGTTCTGGCAACGTCTCTCAGAAGCCTCCGCTTCCTTCAGATCCTCCGGATGCTGCGCATGGACCGGCGCGGCGGCACCTGGAAACTTTTAGGATCGGCTATTTGTGCACACAGCAAAGTGAGTGAGGAGCTTGCAGGGCTCAGATGGGGCTTGGGGAGGAAGATTAAAAGGAAAGAGACAGGGTGCACAGGTACAGCAGTGCCTTGGGGTTATGTTTAGCAGTTCAAAATACAGTTTTGTTCTTTCAGCTTTATTCCCTTTTCCATTCTCTGAACCATTTTGCCCTTTGTTTTACCTTTCTGTGCTCAGTAGTGGTGCTGGGAAGTGAGACCATGTTCATTCCCACATGTTACAACAAGAATTTTGCCTTTACTGTGAATGGAAAGCAGGGACATCCCTTTTGTAGTGAAGGATGCTGAAATCCTTGACAAAAAAGCCTGGGAAGTTGCAACGCGTCTCAGACTTGTCTGATCAACAGATGGAGCAGGCCTCTGAAGGGATGGAAAGAGGCTGAGTAGCCTGAGAAATGTGCACAGAAACATGGTTTCCAAGGGAGCTACTGGTAAAATTTCTCTTTGGAAGCTTAGGTCAGACAATACAGAGATGGACACAGTGGGAACCCAGACAGGCAAAAATTCCTGAAGTCATCTTTGCTTGGCCTAACTTGATGCTGTAGTCAGACACACCCTCTCTTGCACCAGACAGGTACTTGTGTTCTTGCATTTTCACAAAACATTATTACAAGTCAAAAACTATCTGCTTAAAATCTCTGCTTAAAATATCTGCTATCTCATCCTCTAGATGAGATTTCTTATCTGCACAGGGTGTAGAAAAATGACATATACTCCACTACATACTGCTTTTTCTTACCCATGAATGACATTCCTGACATCTTAGGGGGTTTTGAAAGTTAAAATGCCAGCTGGCATAGCATATTTAGACTTTGCTTCTGTGCACAGACTAATGGGGATGCCCACCATGCTTCATTTCTTACAAACTTCTGCTTCTTCCTCATATAAACTTGCTACAAGACAGGTGGCAGATAAACACTTATGTCAAAAATGTTTTTCAGGAAACAGATCATGGAAGAAGTCTATGTAACAAAAACATTGTTTAGAAATTGTTAAAGGCTTTATGGTGTGGGATTTCATTCAAATATTACTTGTTTGCTTCCCCACCATGTGCTTTTAGACCTCAGCTGGCAGGGGGAGATTAGAGTGGGTTGTGAGAACTTTGCTTTACTGGAGACAATGACAAAACAATTTTGCTAATTTCCTTCTGTGACTGCACACCAGAAATTAGCTAGAAAAGTTTTTCACTTGTCTCAATATTCAATTCCAAAGTTCTCAGCTACGGCCTTTTTTTTCTCTCCCAACACAGTGAATTGATTTGGATGAATGACTAATATGAATGATAAAAATGAATTAGAATATTGATTTTTTTACCCACCTCTGAAGACCTAAAAAAAATGTTTCTGCTTTGTTTCAGATATTGCTGGCATTCTGGGATTTTAACTTGGGTGGTTACATGCCCCACAGAGGTGGGGCACTCCACTTTAGTCATTCTCTCTAAAACATCAAAGTTTTGGGTTTGCTTGCACACAGAATATTTTCAAGGTCTGTTCTTATTACATGAATTAATTTTGAAAACATCATTCATGATGGGATCAGCTTTGTTATGGCTGAAGAGATGGAAGTGCACCCTGCAGCCTTGGCTCTCTGGAGGTAGGGAGAGGGCAGAGCTGTTGGTTTGTTTGCCAAGGCTGACCAGGCCCAGGGGCAGAAGGAAAGGAAAGAGGCAAGGTCAGGGTCAGACCCCTGCATCCCTTGTGCCATGGGTGCAGCTCAGCCCTAAGCCCAGCTTAATGCAGAGCCACAACTGCAGATTCCTCCAGGCTGCTCGTAAGGAAGGTTCTGTGTAAGGGCCAATTCTTGTAAATCTCTGCATTATTTCCCACTAAGTGCAGAGCTGGGCTGGTCATGGATGTGACCAAAGCCAGCAGTGACCGTTCTGCTGTTACCCTCTGTGCTTCTCTCTCCTCCTGATGTTTACTCTGCCACTGTGGATATTGAGGCTCTTTTCAGCCCCTCTGTGTTCATCTGTTTCTTTTGCAGGAGCTCATCACTGCTTGGTACATTGGGTTCCTGACACTCATCTTATCCTCATTTCTTGTTTATCTGGTTGAAAAAGATGTTCCTGAAAAAGATGCTAATGGGGTGGAGATGAAAGAGGAGTTTGAAACCTATGCAGATGCACTGTGGTGGGGGCTGGTAAGTGACTCCAAAATTACCTTATACCCTTCTTAAAAACTTCATATCCAGGAAGAGGTAAAGTTTTAGGGATTACAGTGCAAGTGCTTCTATACTTAGGTGAAAGGCACATTACACAGTAACATTACCAGAGTAGGGGTGCCTCTACAACCAATTGACAAAACCTACAACCCTGTTGATTTTCAGGTTGATTTTCAGAAAAAGGCCCTTAGGTGCTTAAACCTCCTTCAGAAATCAATCTGTGGTCCTGGTGTCTGGGAAACCTCTTTTAGAGGAGCATCCGTTTAGGTGTAACTGCACTATGGGAGACAGAGCTCTCATGCCAGCAGTGTCCTGCAGTGAGAGCTGTGTTCCTCAGAAAATGGCAGAGCCAGAGCTGCCCAATGGATGGGTCTGTTGGGCTGTCAAAGAGCACCAAAGGTTTGGGCAGTTGAAGAAGACACGCATGGCAGGTTTAGTTCTTATGGAGCCAGTGACTGAAGATGTCTCTGGGTTCAGATGGAGGAAGTAAAAAAACATTTCTGGAAAGGTTAACATAACAATTCTCATGTCTTACATGCATTCCCCAAAGATCAGGGAGTGCCATTGGTAGTAGGATGCTGAACAAGAGGGACTTTTGATACATCTGTTCTTGTCTCTTCTGATTAAGAGAGGAGTATTGGTTTGCACCACTACTCATTCAATCACAGATATTCGTGCCATTCCAGAATTCATGTTGCTTTGTTACTAACAGTTAAGGAAGTCTATGTCATGCTGTGACTTAAATTCAGCACCATATTTTTTATTCAATGAAGTTTTCTCATAAATATAAAATACTCCCCTTCCCCTATTATTAGTCAAAAGTGTTGCCTAGAATATCTGGATGTTTCCACATCCTTTTGTATCCAGGACATTTACATGGAGTCTCAGTGGTGAGAAAATGCACACAGCTGGAAATTAGCAATTGTGCCAGAAGGGAGAATGTTTTCACAAAGACATCTTTGTTTTAAAAAGACCAGGACTTCAGGTAGAGCTAGTTCTGACAGGTTATTAAGGGTCTGCAAGCTGTTAAGTGGCAAATCCCATTCCTGACTGTGAACTGATGGTGGGCAGATTTATGTGGAGTTCACTTGCAGCAAATGCACCTGAAAGAGGCAGCTGCTCTGAGACTAAAGCCATTCTCCATGCAGTGCCTTGGGATTATGATGCCGCCAAAAAATTTGTTGACCCATCCTCAAGATCCTATTTCACCAAGCTGTGCATGAGCACTCTCAGGGCTAAGTGAGTTACACAGTTTTCATGGTGACATTTACACAGAGCTGTTGGCTTTGTTTTTCTCACATTAAACCCTGGTTCTTGTGCCCACAGATCACCCTCGCTACGATTGGATACGGCGACAAAACCCCTAAAACATGGGAGGGACGGCTGATTGCAGCCACCTTCTCTCTCATTGGAGTGTCCTTCTTTGCTCTTCCTGCTGTAAGTACCTTCCCTTCCTCTGTTAGACACAGCCCAGCCCTGTGCACTTGCAAAAAGAAGATAAAGTCAGTAAAATCACCAGTGGAACCAAATCCCTTTTAAAGAAGTACTTCATATTCTTGTGTGGGTCTGTATCAGTAAATGGAACTTGTTTCTTCCCAACTTTGCACAGAGCGTATTGGGAATAGTATACCCCCCCAATACTCCTCAAATCATTATGTGGGCATTGTCTGACAGTGCTAGTTGGCACAGGACAAAATTAAACCAGCAAGTGAAGAATCTGGGAAACCACAAGGCAGTTCATGAGACTGTACACTGGCACGTGGTAATTTACTGGTATTAGCATAACCCCCATAAAACATATTTTTAAAGGATTTGGAGTCCACTATTGTAATAATTAGAATTTGACCCATCTTACCCAGCCCTTTATTTCCTTTGTCTGCAATGTCCTCAGATAAGAATGAAACAAAATCTGACTGAGCTGGGCTGAATAGCAACAGAAACTGCCCCAATCCCAGATTTTAGGATATTTTTCCTCTAGATCCAGACTTGTAAAGAATTTCACAGAGGATGACAAGTCCTGCACTCTCAGATCCAAAGCATGGTCTAGCACAGCCCTTGTATCATGCAAGCAGAGTTTCAGTGGAAATGGAAAGTAACACAGCAGCTGGACACCAAGAGCTTGGAAAGGCAGTAGACATTCAAGAAGCCTGTTGAGGACGTTTAATGGTTTGGTGTGGCCTGTGGTCCTTGAGATGATCATGACAACCTCCTGTCTCATGAGTGGAGCAGCAGAAAGGCATGGGAAGTGCACAGACTCCATGCAGCCATCTCCATCTCCCCCCACAGACCTGCAGCCTCTCATCATTAATCCCTTTTGCTCTGAGTAAGAAATGTCTAAAATCTTGCTTGACTCTATGCTTTCAGGGCATTCTGGGGTCAGGGCTGGCACTGAAGGTCCAGGAGCAGCATCGTCAAAAACATTTTGAGAAAAGAAGAAAGCCAGCAGCTGAGCTCATTCAGGTTTGCAGCCCTTTCCTCTTCCTTGAAAAAGTGCTGTGCCTGAAGACTGCTGCATCATGTTAGCAAGGGCCACCACTCCTCCCCTGCCCAAATTCTCACTTCCCATTGCAGGAGGTGAGAATTTTTGTTTGTCAGTTTTTCACACTGAGTTGGATAATCCAGAGGCCTTTGCAGTTCTGAGGAATCTCTCAACTGCCAGAATATCTTTCAGAAGAACAGTGTCTTGCAAAGAAAGGATCTCATCTGCTAGTTTCTGTAAACCAACTGGCTTCTGCATCACTGCCACAAAATCACAGGAAACAAGCTGTTGAAAACACATTCTTTACAAAATACAGATTTTTTTTCAGTTCTCTTGAGAAAATGCTTTTCTATGCAAACACTTATGTTGTTATTGATGTGAAAACAACAATAGAAGTAACACTATAGACAGTGACAATTTTAATCAAGGCAAATAACATAAATAGTGTATGTGGGGTTTAAAAACTAAATCACACCCTGTATCCTCTGTTATGTCACTGGGTGATCCAGAAATTCAGTGGGAAGAGAGCCCTTACCTCACTTGGACATCAGTTATGGCCTTTGTTATGAATTCAGGATATTAAGCTTAAAATCTGTAGTCTGTGTGCCGACAAATTTGAAATTCTTTATGCTTACTAGGTATGGAGCACATCCTGAGAGCAGTTAAGTAAATGACAGCATTTTCACAGAGGGACAGAGAAAGTTTCTGTGACAACAAGTGGAAGCACCAGTGCTCAGGATTGAACCAGTCCTCGGGAGAAATAGGCTGAATGGCATTAAAATTCATGGCTGTTCTCATTAAAAACACACTTTAGCAAACAGAGGGGCTGCAGGCATGAATTGTGAATAGAATTTGATGAAACTTAATTTTAAATTAAAGCATCTCCACTGATCAGGTAGCTTATGTAGCTAGTGGGTTTTAGGTTGGGGAAATTTTGTTTGGAGAATTTTAATTTGAACTAAATGCTGAAGTAGAAAATTGCTCAGCAAAAATTCTTCAGATGATACATTAGGAGGCAAACTGTCTTAAGTGCTTCCAGAATTACTGGACAAGTCCAGCAGTGCTTGAAGCTCTTTTAGACATACCAGACAGGACAATAAAACCATGTTAGTCTAATGTAATGTCATGTTCTGATAATGGTTGCCTCCACGTTCTGTCTCCTTTAACAGCCCTCCAAGATCAAAATTCAGTGTCAAAAGCTTTTCCATATAGTGGCACTCATTTGGTATGGCTGATTAGTAATTAATTTCCAGATAGTGACTCAGGCGCATTGTTATGTTCTTTGACAGAGTCTGGCTGCAGTCAGCTGGGAAATAAGTTCACCTAACACTAATTATTTCCTCTCCCTTGTAATTTAGGCTGCCTGGAGATACTATGCTACTAACCCCAACAGGATTGATTTGGTTGCTACCTGGAGGTTTTATGAATCAATTGTATCATTTCCATTTTTCAGGTTAGTGCATTGTCCACCTCTCCATCATAATTTTCTGTGAAGTATCATCCAGGACAGGGAACACAGACTTTTTATATATCTACGTATCTATATCTATCTATATGTATATATATACATATATACATATAGATAGATATATAGATATATGAGGCTTTTATAGGTAGCAGATGTTTTCCAGAAAACTCTTCTGAAGAAGAGGAATCTTTTCTGAGGCAGTGGTTTAATTTCAGTCACCACTTCTGAGTTCAGTGAAAGTATTCCATACATAAAGACATTCAGATAAAATGGATGCTTATCTGTTTATGGCTATTAGATTGATCCTCACTCTCCTTGCCTGTCCAACAGGCATCTTTCTCACATTTAGGTCTTAACATTTTAAAATGTTTTTTTAAGAAAACCTGTATGGCCCTATGAAAAGCCAAGACTTTTAGCTACAGATTATCAGCTCATAACAATGGGCATTACATATCCAAGTTAGTGCTTTAAATGTTCCTCCTGGTCTTGCTGTTGTGCCTCATTCTGAAGAAAAGTGCCCTTAAACTGTTGCTCAACTCAGAGGTCTCCATGCATAGCTGTGCTCACTGCCCTGATATTGAAGTTACAGCTGTCACTCAAAACTGACTTGAAATGTTTCAGACTCCTGCTTTCACAAAGGGCAAATTACAAATACTCACTCTTTCTTTGTTTTAGTCACAATACATTTTTAGAATCAATTTCATGTGCTTCTAAAAGGAAACCTCTACAAAAAAACCCCAAAAAACAAAAAAAAACCCTTAGCACCAAAACTGTTTAATTAAGGCTCAGTATATTTCTTTCCTTTTCTTTATCTCTTTCACCCTCTGTCTATTCCCAGATTTTCCATTACAGAGTCATTTCTTCAGGATTTCTTGACTGCAGGGTTTTTCAGAGAATAATTCTCAGATTCATAAGGAGTCTGGACTCATTACTGGACTTCAAACTTGCTCATTGTGTGTAGGTTCTTCTGTGATCCAAATGCAATCTGAAATTTAATAAGTATTTTGCAAATAAGATCCTGGGAAGGAGGGCAGGGGAGATCACTTCTTACCAAAGACTGGATTGCCAGTCTAAGCAGCACAGACTGGTTTCAGGAATCTATGTAACTTATTTTTTTGCTTTATAACTAATTGAAAATGTTGCTTTTATTCTGCTTTTTCTGTTTTTTATTCTGCTTTTTTGGTCACAGAACAAAAGAGATATAAGGTATTAGTAGTAGATTAACAATTTATATTTTAAAAATATGCTGAATTTATGAATTGATTTTTCTCTCCTTGCTTTCTTGTAATGCATCCTCTCTTCTATAAAAGGAAAGAGCAATTGGATGGTACTGCCAGGTATGTAGCTGTCATTATTAGACATATATGTTTTAATACAGCTGTTGGAGGATGCAAGCTAAATAGTTCTTTGTGGATTCATGAGCTGTTAACTAAATCATGCTACTAACACCACAGGTAACCATTAAAAATTATTAACAAGTCCATTTCCTAACTGCTTGCTTTTTTTCCCTAGTTTAACACCACAGCTAAAATGCTAATTGTACAAAGGCGGTGTTGCTTGCTGATTGTCTGTAAACAGCTTTATTGTTTGTTATGACTAATCATGGTCTAGATTTCTCCTGATCCATGCTGCAGAGCCAGGGTTTAGCATCCAGGCTGTTCTGGGGGGAATTTAAGACTCTGGTTGCTGTTGTTTCTTCACAGTCTTGCACAGAGCAGTGTTGTGGTGTGAGCCAGTGACAGTTCACCATGTGCAAAGATTTGTTGACAATAGATACAGAGATGGGTGTGTAAGATGGAACAGCAGAATAGTCAGTCTCTCTGGCAGTACTGTAAAAGCTGCATTAGGTTTGAGGGCCTGGTGCCACCCATGCTGAATAAAACAGGAAAGCTCCCGATCACACCAGGGTATACACAAGCAAAGAGAATGAAGGAATCCTCAACCCCAGCACTGGCCAGTCACTGAAGACTGCAGCAGAGCAGCCACTGTCAGCCAACCTGCAAAGTCTCAAATTGAAATGATACCTTTATAACCCTCTTCAGATAAGTAGAAGAGTCAAATTCACATACAATAATTGTAACTCAAAACTTAATGTTGAACCACTATCAATGGGTCACCCACATTGAAATTCAATAACAATTAAAGGATAAATAGCTCCACAGGGCTGAAGCTACTTCAGTTTGCTTCACCATTTACAGCACAGAGAAAAGGAACAAAATTGTAGCTACATTTGAAAAATGTGAGCCAGAGGTCAGGTCTGGAGTTCTAGTCCCTGACTTGATGAAAAAATATGTTTTTCTTTTTGTTTTTTAAATATTTCATGTAACACATGAGAACTTCAATAAAGGAAGTTGACCAAAAAATAAAGATTACACTTGCTGTTCTCCTAGGAACTTTTGGGGTTCAAGCTTCATTTAGCAGAGAAGAAAAACCTATCTCAATTTTTTCTTGCAATACAGGCAAGTGCTCTAGTGGCAAATTATTGGGAAATTATGTCTTCCTCCTCTTACCACCAAAATAATGAGCTCACCTGCACCTCCTCAAAGATGACTGGGAGGTACCCAGTTTGTGAGCTCCCATGGACCTCAAGTACTTTACAGGCATGGCACTCCCCAGGCTAAGCAGTCATGGGCAAGCTCAGTTGCATTAATGCAGACATCTCCGGTCTTGGTAACAGCTGAATTTTGGTCTTTAATATGTAGGGAAGAGCTTAGGAGCTGAAATCCATAACTTGAGTCAAAATGTTCTGGCTGAGATGCAGCAGCAGATTAAAATTAGGTAAGAGAATGCCTGCTGCAGTTCACTGTTGATCACAGCCCCACTAGAGAAGCTCCTGCACCTGTAGCAGTTTTGAGTTACTGTAGCTTTCAGGCAGTAGAAATCATTTGATGTCAACACACTGAATTAAAAATGGAAAAGTATGACTCACAGCTCAAAATCTTTAAAGCTATAATCCCAGGGCCCCTCATTCTAGCTGGATATAATTTGGTTTTATTTTATTATATATATAATAACCCTCAGCAAAATCATCAGTACACCTGCATGGGAGCCTTCCTGCTAGCAGAAATGTGTTTATGGAATGAGACATTCAATTAAAGGGATTGGAAACCCTCCAGGTAAACAGACATATGATGGCACTTGTGGGAACATCCACTGACTTCAGTAGAAATGTGATTAAGCCATAAAATCTGGTTGTTTTGACAGTACCACATCCCATCTCTTATAAAACTCTTATTTACAAACAAGATAATTAAAAAAATCTTCTTTCTTCTGCAGTTATTTGGTATAGAAATTATTCCTCATACTCCACTGAAGTTTGTACTTTGACTGTATTGAAATAAATGAGCAATAAGGGAATGTGGTCCTAATGGGGAGAACAGCCCATAAGTGTCCTCAGTCTCCAGGTTCTTCCATCAGTTTAGTACTTAAAGAGAAAGTAAATAAATAGTAATGCTGCTGTAGTAATCAATTGCATCGTCTGACCCATAGTTGACAAAGGAGAGAGAAGAATTGGTCCAAAATTTTCACAGAAGCTTTTAATAAACTAAAAATGAGGCCTGGCTGTGTCAAAATTTGAGGACAGGAAGTGCTTTGAGTGGCAGAGTTTTGAGTGAGTAGAGTGAAAGCTCTTTAGGAACTCCACAGTTCTAGACTTGAGCTCCATGGCAGATCCTTCTAGGATCTCTCCTGGATCAGGAGAGAAGCAGGAGCTGGCATGATAAAGTCACAGATAGATACAGGACCCTGTTCTTAGACCATTTGGGAAGAACACAGGGGTCACAAATGAGTGGAAAAGTCCATTTCAGAAGTTGGATCCCAAGGCAAGGCTGCAGGGAAGAACTTTTCACAGTGGTAATCTAAGGCTTTACTGAAGCTCCCTTTAAAATAAAGCTGTGAAGATATGAGATATGATGAAGAGGTCATTGGACTGGAGCTTGACTCTGTCCTGTAAACAGTGAAGGGAAATGGTAGTTATGATGCTGCTCTTAAGAACAGCATCTTCCCTATGTGTAGTCCCCCAACCCAGGAGGAACTGAGCTGTGCTGTCTGTGCCTCACTGATGAGGAGTTTACTGACCTCATACCAGAGGTGCCACTAGCTTTTTTTTTTCCTTAATCAATGCCTAAACCTCACAGCCCCATGAAATCTCAGCAGCAACTGCTTTTCTCCCTGTATTGCAAAGCTTTTTCATCTGTTCAGCCCTCCAGAAGGGAGATTTATGAGGAAGAGATACTAATGCTCATTTCTGCAGGCATGCAGCGAATCATTCAGCAAACATTGGGAGCCTGACCTACATTTAGGATGGGCATTTGCTTGCCAGACATATTTTTATTCTGAGCAACTTTTTATGTCTATGTTTCAGGAATCAATATTTGGGGCCTGATTTTTCAGTGCTGTTGTTAGCAGCTGTTCCACTGACTTTGACCAGAGTTTAAACTTGCATGTACAGGCACCTTAGTGAAGAATTTTGAACTTTTTTCTAGGGTCTCACTCCTGATCCTCATTGTCCAGCTTTAGAACGTGACACCAGGAGAGCATGTTCATTCCTAGATCTATTATTTTGTGATTGCAGAAAAATCATTTATCCCTGTTTCCCTATCTATACAAGATAAATAATATTTCTGTGCCTTTGGAAAGTTGATTTGATTTTTTAAAGTGGCATAATGAGTACCTGTCTTTCCTGAAAGAATTCATGAAATGTGGTTCATTTTTGTATTGCCAATGCTGACAACAAAATGAAAATAAAACCCTACTTTGCAAGGCGTAAAATTTCACTGTAAGCTATTCATCCTAATACATCTGCCCAAAACAGGAAGGAAAAAGGCCACTCTGATCTGCACACTGCATTAACTACAAATGAAAGGCTCCCATTCTTTTTCACAGAGCTTTTCATGGGTAATCATTATTGTCTCATCTTAATAACTTTTCTTCACTTTACAGTAATGTCATGATTAGTAGGGAGTCATTCTTTGGATCAAGCCTCACAAGAAAACTTAGGTATATATGTTCAAGTAACAGTTGAGCCTTATTCTTTTCATATTTCTTGCATGCTATTCTCTGCCTGCACTTTCTGTTTTTACTACAGTAGTTCACCTAACCACCATCAGAAGTAAGGGACAATAAGACTGAAAAGTTATTAAGCATAAAAAGAAAGTTGCATGACCTTACAAATAGTTAATTGTTCTACTGTTCAGAAAACATTGGATATTATCGTAGCTCTCCCAAGGATCTGCTTAGAAACAGATGCTTTTCTCTGTTTCTATTGAATGGAAATTAAACTAGCCTAGTCTGCAAAGAATTTTGAAATTTACTGTAAGAAAAATGTACTGTAAGAGCTAAACACTGTTCCTTATTTGGTCCCAACCCTGCCAACACAATTCATGCAAGTTACTTTGAATTTGAGTTCAGTGGAACAACATCTTTGCATGTGTATTTGCAGGTTCTGGTTCAGCAAATGGAAAACAAGTGGATGCTTTTGACCATCTGAATAAAGTTAGTGACATGCTTAAATATCTTGCTGAACTGTGACCTAAGACCTGGGGCAAGAACTTTACCTTCCTGTAAAGAGACATAGACATAGCTTGTGGCACTTCAGGAATATAAAAGACACATCATTAGAAATAATATTCTGACTGAATTGCAAAGTATTTCACTCTATCCCACACCTTGCTGTCATTCAACTTTATCTGGTTGTTCTCATTCCAACTTCATTCCACAAACATGAAACCATCAACCTGCAACTCAGCTTTTCTAGCTGGAACTCTTCAGCTTTTGGAGAGCAGCAAGCAAAGCACTCCATTTTTTCATTTGATGATTGGCCCATGCAAAATAGTGAAGAGACTTTGATTTAGCAGTTTGATTTGCTTTCTAGTGCTTGATACATGATATGTTCACTTTGAAGCAAAAAGTGGGTCAGCATCCATTTCTACCTACAATGGCTGCATCCATTGGTAAAAAATATCCATCCTGGTTTCATAATGAATTGGATTTGGATTATTCTTCCCAGAGATTTATGTGACATTGTTTATTTTCATCCATCTCCAATCCCTTTAGAAAGTGTGGATGAGAGAAGGGGCTAAGCAAAGGCCTTTAGTGTGTGTAAAAGCTCTTTCTGTTTCTGAAGGGCATCAAAGTTGAGCTGAAGTTTTGATTTGTGCTCAAGTTTAAGGGCAGATAGTCTGGATCGTAGGTCAGTCTGTCATAGTCTGACATAGTCAGAGTCATAGCCACCCTTAAATGCCAGTGAGGATGTACATGAGCAAGGAGTGTGGAAATTTGTTGACTTAGAAGGGATGTTTCCTCCTCACATGTTAGAAATTTGCAAATTTAGGCCTTAAGATTCAGGGTGCAGAGTGAAGTCTTTAGTTTTCAGGAAGCTGTAGTCAACTATTTTGGGACAGAACATTATTGTGAGATCCTCTCTGAAAGAAAGAATGCTACTCAATAAAAGAAAAAGCTGATTGGCTAAAGTTTAGAACTACCTCAGAAGTGTGGAATGTTCTTTGTTTTATCTCAAGAAGTCTCATGGACTGTCTGAGATCAGTTGAACAGGTTCACTGCAGAATTCATGTCTGTCATAACATTAGTTTGGTGTTAATTTCTATTAGGAAATATTCAAAGCAGAATATGGGATACTTCTGGAAACCTCACTCAGAATGTTTGATTTTCCAAAGCTAAGTTCACCTGTATTAGTTCCTCTGATAAGGTACAAAAATGCTGGAGTAAACATGACTTCCTTCTGCTTCCAGTTACCTGAGACTAATTCCATCTAGTGTTTTTAAACTGTAAAAACTATGGAAAAATCTCCTGATTATCATTTGTCCTTGTTCGGTGAAAGTGGTAAATCCATGGCAGAGGGCTGTTTGGTTCACTCTTAGACTTAATTCACTATTTTTCTCCTCACACATGTACCATTTATTTATGAAACTCCAATACTAGGAAAAGGATAGAGAGGAGAGTATCTGGCTTGCATGATGGGATGTAAATGCATTATTTCTTTGCATGACTGTTTCTGGAAAATATATCTAGTTCAGTGGTTCCCACTCTTTATTCTCAGCAAGGGTAAAGCATGTGCTGCAGAAGCCATCTCCCATATATCAAGCCACCAAAATAATCTCTCAGGTGGTCCAAAATAATTCCCACTGCTCTTGGGGAACAAAAATTTAAGAGCTGAATTTTTCTTTAGGTAGAAAGAAACTGCACTGCTCTCACCTTCCTCCCTTTCTGGTGATCTGTATCTACCACAAAGTTAAGGAATTTTCATTCTGGGTCCCATTTCAAAGACACAGGGTTTGTAACCCATGAGAGAGAGGATTTAGTAGCATGCAAGACAAGAAATGGTGATTTATCCAAGCTAGTCAGAGAAACTATCCTGTATTTTTGTCAGCATGCTTGGGATGGATTTGTGTCTCCCCAGTTTCTGGAACCTTGCTGGAAGTTGAGAATGATATTTTATTGAACGTAAGAAAGCCAAATGAAGTGGGACCACTGTTCCCAGGGGAAGAAGACTAACATCAGAAGGGGGAGTTTGAAAGAGGAGCAGCAGTGCATGAGCCTGTGGGTGGGAACCACTGTGCTAGCCCCGCTCATGCAGGATGCTGTGACCGGCGCATGCTTCACGCCCGGGACTGAGCCATGCGCATGCTGCTTTAATGAGGAGATCATGTCATGAGAACAAATGTTTCCTCAGTACTTTTAAAAAGATCAATGAAAGCTAAGACCCCAGCAGACCCAGATTTCATTCCTTGGAAATGAGAATAAAGTCCATTTTTTTTCCTGATGACAGTTATCTGGAAAGAAGCTTGGGTTTTGTTTGGGGTTCTTTTGTATGCAACAACACATGGTTGAATATTTTGATGTGAAGCTGATGAATTATTGTCTGATGATTTTACTTTTACTGCTCTGGCTGCCAGATAGAACACAATTGTCTATATTTGTTGCATAAATGTACTGTTATGAGCCTGAATGTTACTTCAAGGGTTAACCTTCAGGATTCCATTAATGAAGAAGGCTTCAGCTCAGGTAACTTTAACTTAGACTAGAGACCTGCTTTTTGGATGACTTCTCATCTAGATCTTTCCATAGTCAATAACAAGAGCTGTGTTCCCCAAGTATAAAGTCATCCCAAACTGAACCACACTCTCCCCACTCACTGGTTAGAGTTGCTGACTTCCCACTGATTATTGAAATGGGTCTAAAGAGTAGTCTTAGATAGGAAGTTTAGCACTTTAACAGCTTAAAACAGGTCAGATGAGTTCTAGCTCATAAACCTAAGATACTCAAGCAACAGTCTTTGGAGAATAGTTTTTTCCTAAACTGACTCATCAGCAGGCATAGCTGCAAAACTCTGAAAAGAAAATCTGGAAATGCTTTCAGTTTGTATTATCTACCTTCAGTCCCACCACACTGAAAAAAACACCAAAAAACCCCACCCCCAAAATGAGCATGCCAACATATGCGGAGGAAAATGTCACTGCAAATAAGTAGGGTTTTGTGCTGAATGCAGAGGAACTTTTTGTTCTGATTTTATCTATGAGGGGATACAAAAGCTTGTTCAGCCCAGTCTTGCATAGCTCTATGACAAATTTCTGCATATCTTGCTTATATTGCTGTCCTATACATATAAAATGGCACTAGATTAATGTTTAGACACTTCACATCATCTACTGACTCTTTTCCTTCTGGTCTGATCCCTACAGGTCCTCTCCTCACCTTATGCCTCCATTTTTTCTGGTATGCAAGGCAGTTATCACAGGAGTTTTAAGGGGCAAATTTTGGGACAGCTGGATATGTATTTTGAAGAACTAAGCAAGTTTCTGGAGAGGGAGTTAGAGACCACATGTAATGACAGCTATATTATTTTAATGTAGTACTACAGACCTTTTTGTAAACAACAGCAGTCTTTTGCCTCACCTATTCTGCTTCTTTGCCTTTCAGGTTCTGTTCCTTAAACATATTTTTCTCTTGAGAGTTTCTCTGTAGGGTTACTAACTCAGATCTTGTGACACGTTGCTCGAAGCCAGTGTGTAGTATGTGACCACTTGACTCTTCTTTTCATTTGAGATCCATTTATCAATCAATCTTCTATTGTCAGTGACCTGTAATCCTCCCGCCTGGTGAAAGCTGATCTCCACAACAAGCCTGTTGCACAATTTTTTCAGACCCAGAAACAAACTTTGTCATTTTATTATCACAGAACAGAGCTCCTCCTCCTAAAACTGCTTTGGTTTCTCCTTTCTTGTATCTTATCCCACAATCTCCTTCAGTCTGCACAGATCAACACCAGGACGTCCATGCCTCATTGCTCTTTTTTCTTTATATTAAAGAAATTCTCACTCTCACAAGCTTGTTCTCTCAAAAAGCTTCAGGCCCATCAGTTTATATTGCCTGGCTGACTCTGTTATCACTTAACTAGTTTTTGGTGCATTTCTTTGGATTAAAATTATTTTCAGTGATGTGCCATGATTCTATACTCTTATTGACCATACTTCTCAAAATTAATTCCTCCCTCAGACTTTGATTTATTAATGAGACACGAGAATTTATTTTCCCTACTTTACCTGCCCAAAAATCCCACATGCAAATAATTTTGTTGACTTTTACTTCCTCACCTTTATATTTCATGCCCTTTTCAAACTTGCTCATTAGTTTTCTTCTCCTGTATATATTTGCCCTATATAGCTGAGTGCTTGAAGAATCCAAATTTCACAGAGAATTGAAATATCTGTCTTGTAAAGCAGTACTGCTCTCAAACATGGTTAAACAGAGAAGGGAAAGTGATGCAGAAAAGAGGGTGCAGGATCTCCCTAAGTTAGTAGAGCACAAATCACTTGCTGGGACTCTGCACTCACCATCACTCCAGTGTTGGCAGAACCTTGGTGGGCAAAGCAGATCAAGATTCCATCCCAAAAGCAAGAACTATGGAAATAATTTTTAAAGCTATTTTATATTTTAAATTACATTAAAATATTTTAAAGCCATTTTACATTTTAAATAATTTTTAGTTTTTTAAGAGTTCTTAAGCTCAAATGTGAGATTTTCCAAAATGTATTTTGTCACAAATATCAACAAGCACCATCTTTTTCTACAATTTTACTCCATACATTTGTCTGCACTTTGTGCATCTTTCTCCCATGCCATGAATTCTTCAGGAAATGACATTAGAGCAAAGTCTGAGTAATACAGATATGGTTCATTTAGACTGTTCTAATTCTTCACTCAAATCCATGCTCTTATCTCCTGGAAATGCTGATATATCAGGACTAAATCTGTGTCTCTGTACCCAACTCCTCCTTAGTTGCCACTTGAGTACTCACATACATACGTGCTCTTCATCCATGCCATGATAGGGCAAGTGTCTGGACTTCCTAGGCTGCAGAAATTACATTCACAAGTATTTTCATATCAAAAGAAATATCAGAAGGGTTGGGAAAACTTCCTACACCCAAAGGTTTAGTGCTTGCAACTTTTCTGATAGAGCATCCCATATTTCATTACTCCCTGGGTCAAAGATATATTAATCAGAAACAGACAGTAGAGATGAGAACCCCAGTAATTCATGCAAAAAAACTCAAAAAAACCAAAAACAGCACAAAAACTTGAAACAGCTGTGATGCTCAATGCTCAGATAACACCCGTTGTGGTGGGATATTGCAACAGAAAGAGCTCTGAGATAGAAATGTGAAATCTTTCTTTCACACTTGCAAGGTCTGCACACACATCTGCATCCTTGGCCATGATGTCCTTGCACAGTGGACCCTCCCCACGCTTGCCTCTCCTGCCAGCAGGTTTAGTGGCTGCAGCTGAGCAATGATGCCTCACCTGTTAACTCCTCCTGGTAACCATGGCTGTTGATCCTTCAGCTCTGCTCTCATCTGGCTCTCAGAAACCTGCCAGCTATAACAGCCTCTTCCCTCCCCTCACTCAACTTACTTGATCTTGTGTCCCACACAGAACTGCCTCTTGCTCATGTGTACACAATTCACCTCTCCCTAGAGCTGTCCCAGGAATGTGTTAAAAAGCTTTCTTCCCATGGCTTAGCCCTGGTTTTCTTTTTTTTGTTTGTTTGTTTTGTTTTGTTTCTTGTTTTTGTTTTTGTTTGTTTGTTTGGGTTTTTAACAAATGTGCAATTAACAAATACTTGAGCAGCAAAGTGAACTAGCAAATCAAATATTTATACCATCCATCACCTACAAAGTCTTCAGAACAAATATAAGCTGATAAACTACCTATTCCTGTTGCTGTTTTAGTGGTATTAGTGATTACCTTTAAGATCATTAGTCATCAGGCTGTCAGGAGGGTTAGTGGTGCTGGTAAAATGGCAGATAGATGAAATTCTGTCTTTGTGTTGCCACTGAAGGACAAATGTATTTGGACAGTAAATCTCTAAGAGGACAGACAGTACAAGGAACCATCAGAGGAATAAAATTTGTCACTTCACTACAACTCCTGTAGGTCATGGTGGAGAGAAAACAGGGTATCCTCCCTACCATGTCCCTAATCAGTGCTTGGCAAAGCCTTCCCAGAGTTTTGCTGGTGATTTATCTGGTTCACAGCACATCTGACTTTATTTTATTCCTTAAAGTTGAGGAATAAAATAAGAGAGTTGAAGTTGTTATCTCTTTGGATAAGAGATGGCTCTGAGGAGACTTTAGAGCACCTTCTAGTACCTAAAGGGAGACTGCAAGAAAACAGGAGAAGTGCTTTTAACCAAGGTGTGTAGTGACAGGATGAAGAGGAATGGCCTCAAGCTGAAAGAGCTCAGGTTTAGATTAGACATTAGGACGAAATTCCCCACTGGAACCACTGGAACAGGTTGCCCAGAGATATTGTGGATCCTTGGAAGTGTTTTAAAGCCAAGAAGAAAGGGGCTCTGAGCAACTTGGTCTAGTGAATGGCATCCCTGCCCATGGCAGTAGTGTTGTTTTATGTCTTTATGATAAAACTACTGCTTCAGGTGTGCTACATGAGCTGAAGCACTGTGATGCCTTGCATGGAGAGGATAGCATGACCCTCTGGTAACATTTTCAATATTGATACCAAAAAATGCTCATAAAAAGCAGTTAATTATCTGTGGACCTTAACTATTGCTTACAGAGGCATTGATAATTATGGTAGCCCCAGCAGTGTCCTTGTATACAAAACAATTATTTAGCCCATTATATACTTAAAGCATCATGAAAACAAGTTAATAGTGTACAAAGGAGGAAAATGATTACTTTTGCTTATTTTGTAGCCAAAAGCTGGGTCTCTTGGATCGGGTTCGTGGTACCAATACTAAAGGAAAGCTATTTACCCCTCTGAATGTAGATGCCATTGAAGAAAGTCCTTCAAAAGAGCCTAAGAATGTTGTCTTGAATAATAAGGAGCGTTTTCGCACTGCATTCCGAATGAAAGCATACGCTTTTTGGCAAAGCTCGGAAGGTAGCCCATCTGTGTTGATTTCTTTCTATGCATCCCCTGTTCTCCTCATTTTACTTTGTTCTTCTGCATATTCTGTTGAAGGTTTGTGACTTTCTGGGACAAGCATATCTGGTACCTGGTTTTGTGTAGTACGTTTGGGGAAGCCCAAGAAAAAGAGTCCTGGAGTCCATGCAATATGGTGCTTGAAATCAAACACCAGCCCTTCTCAAAGCCAGCAATTGATATGGGATAAAGCCAGTGCTGGATTCAGCCTATTTGACCTGGAAAAAGTGGGCACACTGGGTAGTCAATCTGTATCCCCCAAAAAGCACACACCATCATGGCTTGGTTTATAAGCAAGGATGCTAAGCTGAGATAGCTCCCTCCTGGACTGCATTCAACCCTGCAACAGCCTGTGTGCAGGCATCTCAAGTATACCCTCACTGCCATCTCATTAAACCTCCTTTACAGAGTCAATGTCTTCTTCCCTCCCCCTCTCTCCCCAAGCCTGCTGCCCCTCAGAGGTTTCCATTGGGTCTCCATGAAACATTATAGGGCATTTTTCCTCTCAGCTTCCCTGAACACACATTTTCCTCTTCTTGCCCATAACATCCAAATGGTCTTTAAACAACAGTTTCCCCTTTCTTGTGTCAGCTGGCACCAGTGCATGCTGGACATGCTACCATGGATGTAGCCTGGGTGTCCACACCAGGAACTTGATTTTCTCCTTCATGAAGGTACATGAGCTCCAGGCAGTGCCAGTGAGAGGAGAACTTGGCCTGTGGCTTCTACAACCTGTTTTAGCCTTTCTGTAAAATAATTTGGGCAAAGATCTATTGGAAAGGAAGACAAGTTCCAAGTGTTTCAGAAATGCTGGAATCTGAGAGGAGATCCTTCAATAATGTGTCTTACGGATGTCCCAAAATAATTAAATCCCTTTCAAGACCTGACCAATGAAAGAGGCTGTAAGGGATATTTCTTTATTAAATTGCACTTACTTTATGTAGTTCTCTATCCAGCCAGACATCCTCCTAAATACTGTGTGGTGAGATGTTCGCACATCTGATTTTTTGACCTCCTTTGCAGATGCAGGAACAGGGGAACCCATGGCAGAAGACAGAGGTGACAGTAGTGATTTCCCTATGGAAGATATGATCCCCACATTCAAGACAGCCATCCGAGCTGTCAGGTAAATGTCTTTTTGAATGAAGATAGGAAATAACATTACCATGTTGCTACATGTTGATTCACTGTTTCTGTTATTACTTTTTTTAGATGCAAGAGATGAGATAATTCTAGTGTTTTCAAAAACATGAGACAGACCCTATTCAGTCTGTTGAAAGTATGCGGAAAAGAGGAAGTTTTCAGTAACATTTGTCATGTCATTTTGTGAGATACTCTACAATGTCTTTATTATAAAATAATATTTTGTACTGTTCCTTGTTAAAATGTTATATAAATGTATCTTTCTCAATTTATTGACTAATATTTATATGAAACTGGAACTTTTGCTTAACAAAAAACTCTGAGCTGACTCTTTATTCACAATTATATGAGTGTGCAACCTACTTTTCAGCTGTTATTTTTTAATACATGCTGAGGGCTCCATTTCAGCAGTTTTTGGCTTGTGACATGTGTCACCTCTATTTTCACATCACTAGAGATATTCCCTAGGATTAGAAAACTCCTAGTAAGCCTTGGTCATGTGTTTAGCACATCAAGCAAACAGAATTCATTCACTGATGCTCTGTTACTCCTCAATGCAGTACTTTTTACTTTCCTGCCTTGAAAAATGCCCCCATGGGAAAATACTCTGCTTTCATTGCAAATGCTGTTTATTCCAGAAGTTGTTAATTTTGGGGCCAGAGACTTACCACCTTCCAGGTGGAATACTGCAAGTCTGGAGTGTCTCAGATTTATCTTAGAAAAACTTCAGGGAAGATGGTAATAAAAATATAACCATATATTTATATGTATATAACCATGATATGTACTCCTGGTTCTTTTCAAATTGGGTGCAGGAGAATCAGTTTCTAAAAAATTCCAAGTTTTCTAAAGGCAGCTGAAAGCCAAGTGACACAGGCTTTGCTCATGTTACCCATGACTTCTTCCTTCCCATTGGAAGCTTCTTCATCCCTGTCCTCCACAGTTTTCCCTTTCTTTCCCTGATACCTGCTTGCTTTCAAACATGTTACTGTTACTTTTGAAAAACTCCTTCCCTATATCCTGTCCAAATCTAATTGATTCATGCAATTTCCATTTAAACTCAATCAGGAGCCAAGATTTTTTTTTCTTGTGTAGTGTACCCAGATCCTGAACATTAATTGAGAGTAATTCTTTCAGACAAAGCCACTTAATGGATTTCAGGGTCATGATCAAGGAGATTTTAAATTAGAATTGCTAACATTGTGATCCCTATTTTTCCTTTAAGTCTTTGAATGTGTAGTTTTGCTGTTACCATACCTAATTTGGCAAAAATAGACCCAGGTATAATTTTGAAACCTTGAAATATTTATAAGCAACAGAGTTAAAGAATCAGCAGCCCTTAAAAAGTTGTAATAGAATTATCTTTGCTAAATAAAAGTTTATACAGACTTTAAAAACATTTAAAAACCCACCAACCCTAAATTTAAAAAGTTAGAATCTTAACAGACGACAGCAATATCCCAGTTCAAACTAACAAGTACCCGGAGACTTTACTGAGAAAGCAAACATCCAGAACCCAAGTCTAAACCAGATGAAGATAAAGATTTCATTGTTCAAATGAAATGTTTAAATCCTTCTATTTGTTTAATCTACCAAGATATATATATATATAATAATATATAATCAGAAAAGGATGAAAAATTAATGCCAGACATTTTTCAAGTGCTCTGGCCAGCAGTGTTTCTTGTCATAAGAATTCTGTTACTAATTACTAGCTCATTTTATAGCAACAGCAACAGTAAGAGCAATCATATTATTATCACAACAACAAGAACAGCAATAATGTGATACTGCTGTTTTCTTCAAGGACACTTCAGGCAGTTCTAAAAAGTTTTCCCCTCTTTACAACCTGAACTGCTGCTAACTTCTTAATTTCCACATCTATATCTAATTATCATTTCCTATCCAAAACGTTCCCAGGTGCAAAATTAAAACCAAGATGAAAATGATTCTGCATTGCATATACTATAAATTTGCTTTATAATAGACTGAAGCATAGAAGAAGCAGCTTGAACTTCACAGCTTCAAAATCTCCTGTGACTTGTTCAGATTTTAGCTCCAACTGTCATTCTGAAGCTTTAAACCATTTTTAAGACTATTAATTATGCAAAGCCAACTAGTATAAATTTTCAAATATAGCATGATGTTATAGATTCTTGGTTTATATTTAATTGCCTTATTTAGAAATAACCACACTCAATTTACACTCAAACACTCAGCAAATTCATCCATATTTCGAAAAAACTGGAAATTTTCGTCATGGAATTTATATAAGAAATTAATTTTTTTTCTGTTCATTATGCAGAATACTACAGTTTCGTCTCTATAAAAAAAAATTCAAGGAGACTTTGAGGCCTTATGATGTAAAGGATGTGATAGAGCAATACTCAGCAGGGCATCTTGATATGCTTTCCAGAATAAAGTACCTTCAGGCAAGGTAAGAATCTTCTGGTAAATGGGGGAAATGTATAGCTTTGCTGGCAAAATGAAAACATTGGCCTATCTGTGTACAAGGCCACCCAGAAGCCACACCTTTGCATGATGTAGCTGCTCCATGAGAAAACCTTTTCCCAAAAACAAAAGGCAGATGAGAGCTAGCAGGGATAACTGCAGGGAGAGACCACTGGCTCAGATATAGAACAAGAACATCAAAGTTTAAAAATCCTGTGAATTTAAATTTCTCTCCTCTCCCCATTTTACAGATGATAAATAAAAGCAATAGTTGCTCTCCATGAACTTTTCTTTGGGCTGGATTCTCTGATGATGTGCGCTGTGAAACATCCCATAAAAGTGCCAAAATACATCAGCACAGAAGGTTTCACTCAGGTGTAATTGACCTATCTGAAAAAAAGTTGGAATTTCAGGCCTCTATAATTGTTCGGGTGCAATCTGCATCCACAGCTTTTTCCTCTCAGAAGAGGTTCATTGCAATGTAATTTTGAGGCACATCTACAAAACTTTGTGCTTTTCATCCCCTCATCCATGAGCCCAGGTCAGAGCTTGGGACTGGAAATCCATGTGGGCCTGAGTACACGTGTCCAGATGTGTGTCCAGGTGTTCAGATGTGTGTGCAGATGTGTGTGCAGATGTGTGCAGCTGTCTGTGCTCAGTCTCTGCACAGCACATTCCCTGAGGCGCTCAGTGACTCTGAACATCAAAATGCCACACAATCACCTTCATTTCTCTCCCAATAATGGGCTGAGGGAGTGCAACTCTTGCTGCACGTTTGGGCCTTGTCTGGACCCTCCTTGGCTTTGAAAGGCTGCTCGGATCTTTCTGCTGAGCTTTGTAATTTCTTATTTCAAAGGGATTTTCCATGCACTGGGCAATCTCTTTTTCAAGCATTTAGCATGTCTGTCAGCAATGCCTGGGGATTCAAGCCAATATCTAGCTAGCTTTGTGAGGCTTGCCTGGAGCTTTTTCAAGTTCCATTTTCAAAACTCTATGGGGCACTGTGAAACCATGCAAGGTATCTGCATGGATTGTCCAGTAATACAGATAACTGGTCTGTGGACTAGTGCTGATTGATATGTGGCCATTTTGGGGGTGAACTGAATAACAGAGACTAACTTGCACCTGAGCAGTTGGAAATGACAAATGAAAGAGTATTTGATATAGTAAAAGAGTACAATTACAAGTGTTGGAGCATTCCAAACAATCTTTCTCCTTTTGTGCCAAATAAAAAATCGAGTAGACTCCTTATGCAACTTCATTTAACGTTATGTTTTTCAAGCCAACAGAATAATTACTAAAGACTAAAATATTGGTGACAATTAGAAACAATAACTGACAGAATGTTATATGTTTGTTAGGAATGTCAGCAATTCCACCTTTTGCCAAGTTCTGATTTTCGTTACCCTGCACAAAATCTGATGGGTCTCCTGACATTTTTAAGAGCAGCTGCTATTGGATATTTTTTGACAATCATGCTGTTTGGCTCCTTTGAAGGAAAAGAAGTTGTGTTTCAGATGTTGAAGTTTGGAAACAGTGAGCTAGAGCATTACTTAATTACTATTAAATTACCAGGTGATTGCAATTCAGTGCATTGATTGTGACCCAAAAGAGAGCAGACACATCATGAGCATCAATATATTACCAAATCAACATGTGCTTCCTTTTTGAATCTTTGCTTCAGAGATGCACAGCATATTCTGTCATGTGTTAACATTTGGAGATGGACTTACACAGTTGCACTTTTCTTTTTTTCAGAATAGATATGATTTTTACACCTGGACCTCCATCTACTCCCAAGCATAAGAAATCCCAAAAGGGAGGAGCTTTTTCTTACCCTTCACAACAGTCTCCCAGGTGAATTATTTTATACCTAGTATTTAGCACAGCCCAACACAGAAATAAAAAGTTAATTCCTTCCAATAAGCATGATTTTTGTTCATCCATTCTTAAAGTAATGATACTGAGGGGATATGTTGCTATGAGATACATGTGGATAAACATAGAGACAGAAAGTCACTAAGAGCAATATGTGATGGAAATCTAAACAATGGCTTCTTAATTGTCCAGCTCAGCTTCTCCACAGTTTGAAAATATGGTTTTAAATTAAATGCATGCATTTGATTGCTGATGTGCTAATTTTCTAACATTTAACTTGTAAACCCACTTAAAAGCTCAATAAAAATGACTAATAGTTTGAAAGTAAATTAGCTCTCTTCCTGAAGTGCCCACCAAATGGCAAGCAGAGATTTTTATGCTGCAGCTTTTAAATTAGTGATTGGTGAGAGATACATAAAACAAATTGAAATAACAGATTTCTGGGCATGAAAGTTGCACCATATTATTGTATTGCTGCATTCCACATAGAAAAAAATTAATAATAAATGACATTTCTTCTGTTGTTTACAACTATCAATCTGTCAATAAATATCCATCAAGAACCACACAAGACCATCAACAATCTGTCCCCAAAGCTGTTGTGGTTGCTCAGAACAAAAGCAATCTTACAGAAAATAAATTATCCCACACAGGAAAAAATATGAAACCACATAAATGTGAAGACAGAGACCTAGGTATATGGAAGAGGCAGTGATCATTTGGGGAGGAAAGCAGATTGCAAAACCTGCGTAAGCCCATATCACCAGTAACCCAGTGTGGAAAATCTGACATGTTTTAGGTATAGATTTTGCTCTAGTACAATTTACTCACAGCTATATTTTGGATTTTGTCAGGAAAGAGAAGAACTGGCCATGTTAAAAGTCTTAGAGTATATTTGTTCCAAATCATGTTAAAGAGCAAGTGCTCAGAAATTGTTTTTCTAGACTTAGGCTTAGGTTATGGGAAGATATTGATTCCTTTGACATCAGTTTGGAAACTGTTTGATAAAGGTTTAACTTGATCATGAGAATCCAAGATCCCATGAAGTTATAAATCAAGCTTTTTGTTAGAGATCATCTTCTTACCTAATAAACTTGGTCCATCTGATTGACAGGCAAGAGAAAATTGCATGGATGAAAACCTATTCTGGAATCAGCTTTAAATCCCCAGACCAGACTGTCTCTTTTCAGCATTTCCAATCTCTGACACTTACTATTTGATATCATGAAATTGAGAAAAAAAACCACACTCATCCTTGAAACTCAGATTCAGTCTCCAAAGACACTAATTATAAAGTATTAGATTTAAAAACACATGGCCATCTGTAGACGCACTAACTGCACTATCTCAATAATTTTCACAAACCTGAAATTATTCCAACAAGCTGGAGATTAATTTTAATTTTCTTTTGAACTTCTGGTGCTTTTAAGTCTTTATTTTAAACTTGAAAAACAAAAATGTAAAAAAATTAAAAATCAAGATTATATTTTTTAGGAATGCATTGACATCCCATAGAATAGACTTTCACTCCTGTTTGTATAAACAGCTAAAAGGGCTCCAAGGATCTATATGAATAAATCAACAAGATGGCTATTCTGTTTTCTGATATAAATTGCTAATTGTGATGCAAAGAAATATTGAACACTAATAGAGTTATTAATTCTTTGCAGAAATGAACCATATGTAGCCAAAGCATCTACAGCTGATACTGAAGACCAAAGTATGATGGGAAAATTTGTTAAAGTTGAGAGGCAGGTAAATAATTCATGACAATGACAGAGGCTGAGGTGCTTGTTCAGAAATTATAGAGCTGATATAAATTGTGCATGACTCTGGCTGACCCAGACAGAATTGTGCTGCTGGTGGTGAAGACTCACAGAGATTTTCTTTTAATCATCACAAAACTATGTTGCTAGTTTTTCACGAAAGAATTTGCTTACCTGGGAAGTGTGCCCTTAGAAACTTTCTGAATCAATGTCACTGTGTATGGTACAAGATCCCAACCACAATATTGAATTACTTTTTAATTCCTGTAGATTTAATACTTGTCACGTCTGGTGTTTGGTGTGAGGAAGGCCTTTTCCTGCAGGGTCTGGACTCAAAATGATTGTCCACTCTTGGGCCCTGTCCAAAAGAGAAAGGAAATTACTCCTGATATGTAACCCTGATGTTGTGGGACTATTAGGTGGCATTAGGTTATAGGTTGGACTCAATGATCTCAGAGGTCTTTTCCAGCCTAGATGATTCTGTGATTATCAGTTAGAGAACAGGTCTGTATGCAGAGGTAATTCCATATATTGTATTTTGGTAACAGCTATTTACCACTATTAGGACTTTGTCATAACATTATAGAGAGTACAGTTGGATACTGTATTGATAAATATCCAGCAAGACTAGTAATTTTTTTGGCACAGTTCAAAGGGATGGGTCTTCTTATTCTGAGGCAGTTAGAGGATCAGCTGTCATCCATTTCAGCCCAGCTTTGAGGGAAGGTCACGGTTATCCTATGAACCTACATGACCAATAAACATGGCAGCACACCATGGAATCATGGACTGTTTTTGAACAACTGACTTGAAGCAATATTATGACATTGGTATTTTTCAGGTAAATGACATGGGGAAGAAACTGGATTTTCTTGTTGATATGCATATGCATCACATGGAACAGCTGCAGATACAAGTTGCTGAGATAAGTCCATTGAAAGAAACCGCTTCTCCTGCAAGGGAGAAGAGAGAAGAAAACAAATATTCTGAATTAAAAACAATAATATATAAATACACTGAGCAGTGTTCTCGTGAAACTCCTTACAACTTCCAGCAGGTTCCAGTCAACAAAGTCAGCCCCTACGGTTTCTCAGCACGGGGTCACATGGCTCACTCACAACCTTTATCAATAGGTGGGCAAAACTCTGGCAGACTGCAAGCCACACCTTCCTCAACTTCATATGCAGAGAGGCCAACAGTTCTGCCTATATTCACATTAATGGACTCCCAGGTTAGCTACCACTCCCACGGGGACCTTCAAAGCCCTTACTCAGACAAGGTGTCCCCGAGGCAGAGAAGGAGCCTCACGAGAGACAGTGACACCCCATTGTCCCTTCTCTCCGTCAACCACGAGGAGCTGGAGCGCTCCCCGAGCGGTTTCAGCATCTCCCAGGAGAAGGACGACTTCCCCTTTGGCCCCAGCGGGGGCTCGGCATGGATGAGGGAGAAACGCTACCTGGCAGAGGGGGAGACAGACACAGACACAGACCCCTTCACACCGAGTGGCTCCATGCCTCTGTCCTCCACGGGAGATGGGATTTCAGACTCAATATGGACCCCGTCAAACAAGCCAGTTTAAAAGTGCGTGTGGGGGCAGTCACTGGCTGACTTCTCCTTGTAATGTAAGCATACTTTGTATATCTCACTTACTCTACACCCAAAGCTTACTAGTTCAAAACACCAATGGCTGCATAAGATGCATGTGATATTAGTGGTAGTCATTCTGCACCATTTCATACAATTTACTGATGCAGTTTTTTTCATGCTACCAAAACTAAGGAGCTTAGTTTTGAGCATGGTTTGCATGACTTTGCCCTATATAAATGGTACAGCTGATTTCTTCCATGGTACATATCTATCTGGTACTCTTCAATACAACAATGGTGAACTGATAACAGACAAGATACAGTGGTCCTTGCTACATTTTGTAAACAGAGCAGCAAAATAAAAAGATTTTTCAGGAACTATATCCCTTTGTGGAAACATAACGTCTAAGTCATTTTCCATTATAAGCAAATCAATCTCTAATCAACCAAGCAAGTCAACCAAGCAAATCAATCTCTAATCAACCAAAAGCAGGGGAAAAGCTGAGTTAAACTATGACCTTATTGAAATGTTTTTGTGAAATAAATGTTTCTCATGTGATCTCCTATAATTACTCCTGAAAACAATGTTGAAATGAAATTAAGGGTAGGATTTTAAATCATCCAAGCCACCTCCTGGGATTGATGATAGATATTTATTTATTGTAAAATGTAAATAGAAATCCCTCAAAATACTTTGAAAATCTTCACTAATGCTTATAAAATTGCTCAAAGTAGGATTATAATGCTTTTTTTAAGAAAATCTTTTGCTAAGTCTATTTGCTACTTATGGGGCCAAATTTTCTTTGTTACAAAAATAAGGTTGTTCACTGTAGAGAACTCCAGGTTTATACACTCCACTATTCTATTGACTTAGGTGCTGCTAAGTAAGAAGCATAATGTAACTCAGCCTCAGTTTCCCAATCTGTTAATTGGGAGTTACACTTCCACACATGCTCACAGGTTGAAAGGCTCAATTCTCTAATATTTGTCAAGTGCTTTGAGCTCCTCAAATGTGCAGAAAATTGCTATTCTCTTCCCTGCCAGTTCTATAGTGTGAGATGCTGCCAGGATCTGTTTCTCTCTGTTTACCTTTTCTCTTGGAAATGGAGTGCTCCAAATCCATGAATGTGTGCTATATTTAGGATGAATATATTAATAAATAATCACCATTTTTTTCATGTGTCCCTGAGCTACAGAGAGATAAGTATGCTCCCTGGGCCTCAGCCAAATATTTTTTAATGAAAATTGGAAATTATTGAGAAGGAGGAGACCAGGAACATCACTGGATCACTGGAAGGAAATGAATCAAACATCTCACCACTACAGTGGGAATGTAGTACCTATAAAGCTAGTGAAACTAGCTTTTCCAAATGCCCTGTACAGGTTTTACCTGGTGTCAGTCAATGTGTCCATGAAATAGCATCCATGCGATGTCCAGCTTGGTGGCTGTACACTCTTTACAGCTGGTGGGAAATAAAGGAGTACAGTGAGCAGAGGGTACAGCAACAAAGGCACACATCAAATTCAGGATGCGATTAATATCACCTTTAACTCAGTCATCTGCAACGTCCAAATGTCTACCAACTTCAAAGAGAGCAGAAGGTGACTTGCTTAGATGTCAGATGATCAGAGACCACACAATCAGTGTTAATTGTCTCGCCTCTCCGTGCAGCCTCTGCCATGGCTCATCCCCACATCATGTCCACACATGTCCCTGTCACTCCACACAATGACTTCCCTACTGTGGCCAGGGCACTGACCAGCAAAAATGGCAGGATTTGACCCAAATAAGATGTTAGAAAAGGGATTTTCTGTAAAGACTTCTTGTATTACACTGCAGCTGCACAACTGAGCATCTTTGGCACATCCAGTCTGAGCCAAGAACACGTTACTGGGCTTTCCAGCACTTACTGGGAATTGCACAGCCCTGCATGGAAAGTGCTCCAATACTTTGTTGGGTTTTTCTGACCATAGTAAACTTTTTGTTTAATTCCTCAGCGCTGTTGACATTTCATAGCAGTCGTTCCATCCAGGGAATTTTGTTGTTTCCCAGATGTGGGCATTGCCTTCATCTTCACCGTTTGTTCTCTATTGGAAGAGACATCTAAAGGATTAGGATCTTCTTACTTTATCTGATTCTTCAGCTAAATCATGTTTCATCCTTCTGGGATGGATCTTCAGGAAGAACAAATTGCTGTTGTTAGTGGATTAAATACTGCAGAGCAGTTACAACCTTTGAAGACTGGGCTAAATCCATGGAGCTGTTCTGAAGCCACTAACGATGATGGTATGAGGCACAATTTTGGTAATTATTTAATTGACAAAATAGCATTGACTTGAAAGATAATCTGTGTTTGGCACAGTTTTGTGGCTAAGTTTACAAAGAATAAAACTAAATGACCAAATTGTAATTCATTATAATTTGGCATATTGAGAATTCTTTGGCCCTTATGATTCTTGGAAATGCCTTCATGGTACCTGTTGCAGACTTTCTGAAATAGTAATAGATGTCTGTGGCAACTTGTGAGATTTAACCCTCGCATGACAAGAGAATGGAAAATGAAAAAATTATTTTTAACATTGCTACATTTCTGAAGTGTATGTAAGTATGTGCTAGACAAGCCTGCTTCAGTTTTCTTGGATATAAAGAAATCAGTTCTTCCTACTGATTTAATCTGAATTTTATCCTTCTTTAAATGCTTCCTAGACCTAAACAATCAAAATTCAAGGCAGCCAAAAAGCAGGTGCAGTCTGATCAATTTGTTTGTGACTGTCTTTGGCAGTGGCTATGCCATGCAGTTCCCTGTCCAATTCCCACTGAAATTCTTCAGTCCAGGTTTCTGTTCTTTTCCATGACAGGTCATATAAAAGGAACCTTTTCTCAGTATTAAACCTGTTTGAAAATCCATAAATAACCTCCTTACAAAGTTATGTTCTTTCCAAGAGAAAATCCAAGCAAGGGCAGAGACTTGGATGAATATTCACCTGCACACAGGGTATACAGCCCCAGAGAAAGGATTTGGGCTGCCCTGCACTCTGCATACTTAGCAGATGAACTGTCTTGAAGCTAGTGTTTTCTCTTGCCTGCAATCACAATTTGCAAAATGCATATTTAAGGTGTCAGATCAGGTATCTGTAGCCACATCATTAAATACTTAATGATGCCAGATAAGATCTGCCTCTTCTTAAAAAGCACTGATGAGAAAGTCAGCAAGATTCTCTGCAGTAGACATCTGTGGGTCCTGTGAAGGAGATCCAAGAAATGAGACAGGCAGATCTAATTAGCTTATTTTAATATTTATTTTTCTTTCTTAACACTGAAATCTGTCACTGCTTTGTTCATAAGGGTGCTGTTCTTAGCAGCTCTCTGCCATTTACATCATCAGGGTTAAAAATCAGTTCTGCTGTCTGTGATGACAACAGATAGGTGTCAAGGTGTCACCAGCAAGGTGAGATCTGGAGACCATCCCAGATCTGGGATTTGCATACAAATTCATCAGACTCCAATCAGGGTGAGTCCAGGGAGTGCATCCACCCTGGAGCTGTGGTTCATGTGCCAGCCATAGGCACTGGACAAAGCAAAAAACCCACGTGTCATCCCAGTAACATTAAGAATGTCAAGACCTGTTTCCACATACAAGGAATTTCTATTCACAATTTCATTTGAGAAAGGCATCTGGGTCAATAATAGTCTTTATAATAGGAATTAGTTAGATTTATACCTTCTTCTGCATGATGTTTCAGTTAAAGAGTTATCAATTCTCCTTGGGTCAGACCTTTCTAGCATCTTGACTGACACTAGCACTTTGTTTGCATATATTTAACATTAAAAAGTATTAATGACTTTGATGACTCTCATCTCATTTCAGGCCTTGAGATTTTTTTTTGTAATTTGAAACTGTGGAACTTTTTTCTGCTCTCCTTGAAGTAAGATAGAAACCTTCTCACAGTGATGCACTGGGAGCAGGGCTGGGTTCTAATCTGCCATTATTTATAAATTTCCTTATGAAGGACAGCACTGATCTGGAGACATTTTTCTTGGCTACATTTTGAGAGTGATTTTCAGTCCCTAACAAATGCCAGATGTCTGGAAGTTTTCAAAAAGGTGAATCTGTGTTTACATTGTGTGCCTCTCTTTGCAGCATTATTATCAATTAAGCTTCCTCATTTTAGATGCAAACTGGAACTATTTGATTAAGGCAAAAGTGAATGCTTTGTTAAGTATAAAGGTATGAAAAATGTGCTTTATGCTCTACTTGGAGAGTTGGCACTTTGAAAAAAAATCTAGTCAGGTAATGACTGTTGTCCTTGCCTTGGCTTTTCCCTGCCCTGAATTTATCACTCTGGTTTGTATCTAAATAAAAGGGAATTCAACCCATGGAGAGATTGATTAAAAAGTCCCTAAATTGTCCTTTGGCTATATTTGCTCTGTTTTTATCTTTAACATTGCTGCATTATTATGGTCCAGAGTGGAAATAGTTTAAAATTGTTCTGCTTCAAATGGTGGCCCATGAGTGCTGCAAACTAAAGCCCACCTGAACCCGGGGGTAGCAGGACCTTGTGGCCTTCAGGAGAGCACCAAGGTCCAACCAGTTTGCAAGATCACAGCCTCAAGCAATCAGAAAATGCAGAGTGAGGAGCACCCTCACCCCTGCTGGGAGCCCAGCTGCTGCAGAGGTGTCACATCTGCTTAGGCAGGAACTGAATCCATCCTGATTACTGCAGAGCCTGTGAGGAAAGAGCTGGGTCTGGATTCCCTGCACCCCACAGCCCCCATCACTGAGCTCTAGGTGTCTAAGAGCTGCAAACCTAAATCTCCTACAGCACCTCATGAGTTTGGTGGGATGTCACTTTTTCAGGGGCACAGCTGGATGTGAGTGCTCCATTTGAAGATTATTTTAAGAGGTGCAGAGGAAAAAGGGGCATTTTCAAGTGTTTTTAGCTGGGCACTCTGGGAATTAAGACCCTGGGTATCACTTTTCCTTCTGGTTTTTAGGCTGTAAGATTTGATCCTTCCCAATTCAGTTTTGAGTAGCTTCCCTCTGAAGTTAACTGAAGCAAAATAGTGAAAATGGGCTCCTATTTCCATCATGAAGAACACTGAGACTGAAGGTTACATAGCCAACTGCATTTTGTTTTCTAGTTATGGCATCTTATTATTACTAGTATTTGTGCCTTGCTCACTGAAATCTTCTCCATGCTACAAAGATGCTTTTCAGATTCTGGCTGACAAGGGAACACAACTTTTATACAAGTGGCCTTTAGTGCTCTTTATAATATTATTTATTGTAATTTTTAAACTGTATGTGTAATTTCTATTCTGGCACTGTCCAATATTTGAACAAATTTAATATGTTTATTTCAATATATTATGCAAACAATACTTCTTAACTGATTTTTTTATGTTCTGTCTTTAAAAACTGCACCACTTATTAATAAATAGAAATTTCAATTATGATGTGGTTGGATTTATTTTCATTTAAATCTTGATATCTTCACAAATATTCAAAGGATATATTGTCAAATGTATCCCCAGCAGAGACATTGGCAAAGATCCTTTTGACTTCATCTGGGCAGGACTAAACTCAGCTACGAGCAGGTTTCATGTGGCTTCCACAGCCAGCCCTGTCAACACACAGTAGATCCCATTATTTGTGACATCTCTTGATTTAGTGGCCATGTAATTTATATGGCTTTGAGAATATGTGAAGGGGGAAATGAAAAGTGGAAGAAATTGCATTCATATTAGAAACATAACGTGCTAAAATATGATGAAATTGCAAACAAAATATGGAGAGAACGCAGTAATGGTACAAGCATGATGAAAATATGCCCTGCAGGGAATTTGCTTGAATTCTGCCCCTGGTTCTGTTGCTGCATTTCTGTGTGGTTCTGTGTCTGAATGAGACAGGAAGAGAAACATGTGAAACATCAACTCTTCCCAAAAATTTAGCTGAACACTGAAAAGTATTTTAAGGCATTCATTGTGGCTTCAGTTTCATGGCTGTCACCAAGGAATGAGCTCTGCTGGACACTGGAAATACAACCTAAAAACCTTATAACCTAAGGTTTTTTAAAATTTTGTGGTAGGTAAAAAAATATTCAGCATTTATGCCATGTCTTATCCCACTTCTAAACCACTGTAAAGTGGGAATAATTAAAAGATCCTTTAGTACTGGAATATTAAGTTGTAGTGCTTTTGAGTCTATTTGTTTGTTTTAAATAATTCAATTTAAATAAAAGTAATAAGTAAAAAATAAATAGGGTGAATGTCAGGCTCTTACAACCAAGTTCTATTCTTTCCAAAGATTGACAGTTTGTGTTTTTCCAAACTAATACACCAGAGTGGTGGTTTCTGAACCTTTTGAGGTTCTGGGGTTTTTCAAGTGTCTCCACTTTTATAGTCAACTCTACCCTGCATTATCATCACTGCCTCAGAACTGAATGTCCCAGCCTGAGCTGAAGGGCTTGAGCTGAGCCCTGCAGGAGCCAGGCACAGCAATGGCATTTCCCTGAGCATTTCACAGACACAACAGGTGAACTCAGCTTTGGTTCATCTGCGCTGAAAGGGGTTGCATTAAAATTTTCCCTTGGCTGTCACCCAAATACCAAAACCTGACAAGTCACTGGATTTCAGTGAGGCATTAGGTCTTATCCTTTAAGAAGTGGACTCTGAAATGGGAAGAAGGTGTGATACCTATTCTCAGGCAAAGCCTTGCTTATATCCAGGGCTGCAGCCTGTTCTTACCTCTATATGGGACTTTGGGGATCCTATACAATTGTCCCCCACCTAAGCAGAATAAGACTTAGGGTCAGCAGTTTGGAAAGGGTAAAAATTGAAACAGTGTCAATCAAGACACAGTGTCAGGAGCGGAAGTTTCTCAGTGTACTCTTCTGTTTATTTGTAGGATGCTTTGATTTTCAAGACTCGCCAGGATAAAATGGTTGCTTGACAAACACAGAGCTTCCTCTTGGAACACAGAGAAGGGATGGAATCAGGAAAGCCAAGTCCCAAGGCAGAGAGCAGCAGAGGAGCTAGACATTATTTCAAGAAATTGCCCTCTAAGATAACGGCTGTCAGCCCAGTGGGTTTGGGACAGCACCACAGCTTTACTTCTGCTTTTTTCTGTCAGGTGCAGATGGACAGCAGAATACAGAGCAGAGATCATGAAAAAAGGTGTAATATGTGCTATGAATGTTTTGGCAGATTTGACGGGGTTAGTTTCATCTCTGACACACATCCTATCAGAAATAAAATTATTGGATAAGTCATTAAATATTGTTCTAAGTTAGTTCTGGACTGCTGAAATTTCTTGATATCTAATCAAGGCTTTATGAGGATCTATGTTCAAAAATGCCAAGTGCTTGATCACAAACTAACTTCTTTGGAAGCCCTTAAGGAAGCAGTGCAGAGTATTGTGTAAAAATCTCATTAATTGCAAAACAGTCATTATTTATATGAAAAGTGCATGAGAAACTCCATTACAAAAATGTAGACATCAGAAGGCTTAGAAGAACTTAGAAGAACAGGGCGACAGGAGAGACCTTGTCAGTCTTTACAACTGCCTGGCAGGAGGCTGTAGCCAGGTGGGGGTCAGTCTCTTCTCTCAGGTAATGAGACAAGAAAAAGAGGAAATGGCCTCTGGTTGTACCAGGGGAAGTTTAGATTGGATGTTAGGAACAATTTCTTCAATTGAAGGGTTGTCAAGCACTGGAACAGGCTGTCCAGGAAGTGTCCAGGGAATCACCATCCCTGAAGGTTTGTAAACAATGTGTAGATGTGGCACTTGGGGATGTGGTTTAGTGGTGGACTTGGCAGTGCTGGGTTAATGGTTGGACTCAGTGATCTTAGAGGTCTTTCCCACACGTAGTAATTTTGAGTTTCTTTATATAATTTTTCTCTTAGGAGATGAAATGTTATTCTACTGAAAAAAGATTGACAAAGAAACAGTAATACATTTAGAGAGTTGTCTTTAATAAAACTTGTGCCAAAAATAAATATAATAGCAGGATATTGGTAAGATCTGAAATTGAAACTTTCTAGAGTTAGTACATTTCTTAATAAAATAAACTAAATATCTTATAAAATTGTAATGGTAGAGGACTAACAGAGAAGTGTTGAAGTTCAAACAGTTTTTTCAGAACAAATGAAATGTACTCAACTCATACTTTTCTAAACAAAATTTATGTAACAATCACTCAAAGATGCTTTTATAGAAGCATTTGCCGCAGTAAAATGAAGTGAAAATGAAACTTCAGTGCTCTGGAGTAAACTTGGGTCAAGTTTGCTTCTTTGCACTCTATTTACAAACAGCATTTCCTTCTCTCTTGCAAGTCAGCATTGGGTGAGAGGGGCACAGCTGGATTTGTGTTTTCTAACCAGGTGAATCAGGCAGTTCAGGTGCCACTGCTCATCTTTTAGGGCAGAGCTGGTTCATAGCCCCGCCAGGCTGGAGGGTGGCCACATCTGAGGACACTGCCACACCAGTGGCACACCAGGACAATGAGCCACTGCCACCCCAGGACAGGGCAGGTGGGAGGGGACACTTGTCCATGCCACTGGCTGAGGTCTCAGGAATGTATGGCTGCAGCTCTTGCAGTCACACATATTGCAATTTCTACAGAGAAATGTGTGCTTTTAATCATGTCTAAAGGCCTAAGAAAAAGCCAGAAGGAAGAAAAAGCTAGAAGAAAGAAATATTTCATTCTGTGCTCTCAGCACCACAGAGAGATAGAGCTCCAACAGCCAAACTTCATTTTCTCCCTCCCTACCAGAACATCACACCACACTGTCTCTTACAGATAAATCACAGGCATTTCCTTGAATTTCTGTTTATTTAAATTACATTAGCAGGGCCTTACCCTGTGCCACCATCAGCAAATGGATGCATTTACTAGGTAATTCATATGAATTGTGTGTCTATACTGTGTTACTAAGAGACACTAAAAATGTCTTTTTTTCCTGTTCTGGATTTTGGGATGCTGGTTATGGACACAGTGCTGCCTCACAAAGGGATGCTGGAAAAAGGAGGCATGTAAAGACTATACTCCTGAGAAAGCTACTTGCCCAGAGGGATGTTCTGAGTGAGAACACAGCATTGTCCCCAAGAGTCAAAGTTGGGGCTGAACAAAAGCCCCCTCCCAGGTCACCTGAGCATTGCTCAGCAGCTGAGGAAAGTTAAAATTACAGAGTCCCAGGGTAAAACACAGCATGAGGCAAAACCTGCTGAAAGTCTAATTATCCTCGCAGGCAAACATCAAACGACTGGAACTGATCCCAGCACACACATTTTCCTGGCTATACCTGGTTTTGTCAGCTGTTACAGAGGGGACTTTCATCCCAGCCTTCTTGATGTGCTATTGAGAAACTGGTAATTAAGCCAGTAAAAGTAAGTCTTGTCAAAGAAAAGATGCTTCCATATTCCTCCAGCTGCAGCATTCAGTCTCAAAAATTTTCCTTTTTTCACAGCAGTAAATTCCATAAAGAATTAAATAATACTAGATGCAGTGACACCCCACCACATAATGGTTTTTTTGTGAAAAGCAGAGTGGACAAAAACAAGGAAAAAATTTGCATGTATGTGCACAGGTGTGTGGGCATCTTATAGACCAGCTACAGCTCTCGTAAATGTGGCTGCAGCTGCCTTGCAATATCTGAAGTGCTTGGTAAAGGCAGGATTGTTAGGCAGACAGAGACACAGCTCAACCATACACATAAAATGGTTGCTAAGGCACTTTCTGTTTCATAAACTGACTGTGAACCCACTTAGATTTCCTTTATAAATGGCTACAACGTTTTGAGTGGTTTCACAACCACTCAAACGTTTGGTGGATTGGGATAAAATCACTGAATGGATGATTGGCTTTTAACCATGCTGCATCTAAAATCACTGATCTCAGAGCAATTCTTTCCAGCCCACTGGAATAAATGGTAGCAGAATGGTGCTGACTGTTTCCAACAGTGGTCTTCCCTTGGATACTACTGAACATGACTCAGCAGCACTGAAATTGCCTTATGTCATTGCTCTGACCAGACCTGTCCTCTTTCCTCATCACCTAACCAGGATTCCAGGCAATTTTTCCTGTTGTAACTCACATTTTATTCCTTTTGAGATTCCACACTTAAGATACACTTCAGGTGTCATCTCTGCCCTCTTGACAATGTCCCTTGTTTGACCTGAAGGATGGCTAAAGCTTTACCAGAGGGGCTCACCCTTGCCTACTTCTCACCATCAAAGGTGCCATGGGTCTAATTGCAGTAAGCAGAGCTGTTCCTTTAAAAGGGGAAAAAAAATCCTCCACAATTCAATTCTACTGCCAAAAGGAGCTTCCAATCCCCACCTGACCTGCCACAGAGCCTTTCCATGCAGGATTCAACAGGCACTTTGTGTGCTTACGATTGTGTTACCTCTGGTGAGTCCTTCAGGGATTAGGATAACAATTTTCACAGGATTTTAAGGAAAGATTATCAAGCCTGTCTACTCAAAGTTTTTCACAAGGTGTTTATTAACAACTGGCAATAACTTTCAGTGTTATATAGGCTCTGAAGATCATAATTTTTGTCATGAGAAATCAGGTAAGTGGATGTTAACTATTCCAGATCTTGGTGGTTTTGCTTGTACTTGGAGGAAACCTTCTCAGCTGTGCTATTAATGCTCAGTGGAAATGTAGCAAATTAAATTATTTTTTTTACTAAATGTAAATTTATTGCATTATATTGCATTCTCACACAAATAAATCTGAACTTAAAAAGTAATTGTATCAATGTAATGAAGCGTGCAGTTGTAATGGGCATATTTTCACATTAACTTGAAATATTTCTTTAGACTTGGTGGATGATGGTGTGCTTAAAATGAGACATGACCTTTAGATGTTGCAACTGAATGAAGGTAAGGAAATTTGTACTCAAGGACTTTCCTGTTTTATTTCTTTGTTCTCTTGATTTCTGTTCTGCTCTGTTAAGCGTGAAGACGTGAGGAAACTGCTTGAGATTGGAGAGCAGTACGTTGGTACAGGAAAAATGAAAACTATTTAAACTTCATGGTTACCTGCCACATTAAAAGGAGTTCTACTGAAGGATAGCTAATAAACACATTGGTTTAAGATTGCTGTTAACCCAGAGTAACAGGGAGGGATTTAATAAGAGGTCTTCTTGAGTGTATAAAAGTAATTTGAACTGGATTAAAATCTCCAATTCAGCAGTTCAGGGAACTCTGGATCAACAGTTCTAAATAAAATAGATTCTACTAATATCATTCAGCTTAAAATAAACAGAGGAGGATTGTTATACCAGCAGAGGTGAATGAGAAACTGTAACCAAAGACTTGACCCCCAGTCTTTATCAGACAAATGTTTGGAAGGAAAACCTTCTCTGAGTCAGTTTATGGGATTTATCTGCCTGCTTGGGGCTGTGAGGCACCTGTGGATCTCAGTACAGTCTGGAATGGAAATGGTGATTTTGGTCTGGAGGACAATGAGGGTTTCATATTTGCAACCTGGACATGTATTTCAGTCATCACAGTGGAGTCACTTCAAGAGAGATACAGTTGCAAAGCAATAAAGGCTTGTCCCTGATAAATAGAAATTGGATATTGAATAACCAGAGTAACGCAAATGTGACGTGTATTACAAGAGTTAATATTACTAATATCCACATTGCTGAGAGATAAGATATGTCAGGCAACAGTTCTAGGAATAGTTGTCACACATAGTTTTGAAATTTGGTTGGATAGCATAAATTTCAGGGAGTTAATACTGGAAAAAGATTTTGGGAAGCAACTAAAAGCTAATGCTTCAAATTTAAATCAAGCCTCTATCCAATAAGGAGCAAGGGTAGTCCCTTTTGGAGTGATATCCCTAGTATTAAGATTTATCTGCAATTTCTTTTTAAGCATTTTGTGCTAGTCAGGGAACACAGCAGTGCTAAAAATGGCATTCATGCAAAACAAGCACTCTCATGAATGGGGGATTTTCCATCATTTTGTAGGAACAATACTCAATATTTCTTTGGTAGAAGCAGAGGAAGATTTGTCTTACTGTGATCCATCCTTCCAGGTAATCTTTGCGTGTTGTCCCTATCATTAGATGTTTTGCTTGGCTGAGTCTGTAGTGTGATATGGCCAGGTAATGCCTTCTCTGAATTCCTGCTGGAAATCAGCACTATGTATGCAGAGAGTTGTTTGTGTTGATTAGCACAGAGGAGCAGCTCTGTGGGGAGGAGAGCAGGGAACTGAGAATTCAGGTGAGAAAGAAAGCTTCACCCAGTGTATGGGGAATGCTTCCAAGCACAATTTGTCTTGCTCTATTCTGTTTGTATTTTTACAACTTTTCTCTCTCTCCTAAAATAGATGATCCCTTCATGTGTCAATCCTCTTGCCTCTTCTCTGTGTTTTAGGAATGTGATCTCTCTAGACCCTGCTCTTACTTGCTACACCAAGTCCTTTGTCAAATGATTTTCCCCTGTCCTGCTGCCATGAACAACTCTGGCCAGTTTTAATAAATCAACATTAAGATCTCTGATAGGAGATTAACTGCTATCTACCCTTTTACTTATGAACCTCTGTAAAACAGTTGTGCTTTCACATCAGTCTGTGAAATGCTCTCACCAAGGATTTCAGTGCCAGTGTGATTCACTGGTGACCCAGGAGAGCCCATATTCCTCAAAGCAGGTCCTGGAAATCCAGTTTCCTCATGGTGGGTGAACACTGGCATTGATCTGTAGGGACAGACTGAAAATGGCACAGGGCATGCCCTCTTCTCCCACCTCCTAGCTCTGGGTCTTTCAACTGCCATGCAGCCAAAATCCTTGTGAAGGGCAGAGGAGTGGGGTCACTCACTAGTCAGGGCTGCAGAGACCCTCAGGCTGGCCAGCCTTGCACCTCAGGGACAGCTCAGTGGCAGCACTTCTGCTGTCTGCATTTTCTGCTGGTGTCCCTTGGGTTGGTGTGCACAGGGACAGCACTGGCTCTGCAGCCTGGTCACTCCTGTGTGTGCATGGAACAGCTCACAGGGGCTGTGGCCCATAAACACTGGACCATCATGACAAAGCACAGCTCATCCTATTGCAGATTTTGCAGAGCTAAGGTGACACTTCTCATTATACAATCAAAATTCATACAGTTCTATTATAAGCAGCAAATCACCCCACTTCTGACCTCAAACAAAGACACAACCCAATAGTTTCCCTTTAATAGGAGATTTGATTATCTAGATGCACCAGCCACCATGGACCCCTGCTTCAAATCACATGCAGTTACAACCCACCCAACTCTCCACCTCCCCAAGCCTGCTCTCCCCAACAGCCACCTCCCTGCTGCTTTGCAAAGCACCATTTCCTCACACTCAGCTCCACAGAGGAGCATCTCTCACCAATTCCTCTCTATTTCATTGAAACAATCCAAAGACCACAAAAAAATTACCAGAATCCAGAGATGTGGGTCGGTTTTACCCAATCTCCATGCAGACTACACCTCCACTGCTTCCATCACATCAACCTGTGAGCAGGCTTGAGCTAACACACTGCTCTCCCCTCATTACAGAGTCCACAGATCCATTAAAAACAAACAAACAAGCAAACAAACAAACAAACAAAAAGCTGTTACAAGTCCCAGGAAGCTTCATAACACCAGAGAGTGGAAGCAGGGATAGCCTTGCCAGGGAGTCAGGCCTTGGGATTTTCATGACAGCAACATTTTCATGGTCTGTAATCTAGCAGTTTGCCAGATTCCAAATATTGTTGCAAGAAAAGCCAGGTTTAGGATTTTTGGCACTGGACTTGCCCATGGGATACTGGACTCTGTCCATGCATAATTCCTCCATAGAAAGGTGATGGAGTATGAAGTCTGGGAATGAGATTTGACCAACACTTTCTGCCTCAGTTCCTTTCTTCTGCACATGCTGTGCAGAAACTGTGGATGAGTCCAAGCTTGGGTCTGAGTAAAAAGGATTGGGCAGATGGGCTGAAAAGGTAGGATGAACTGCTTGAATGCTTAGAGCTTTGCTTGAATTAGCAGAGCTGGCACTTACACACTTTTGACTCATCAGGCCAGCAAACACAGACATTTCCAACACAGAAATATTTAGTATTGTTCCACCATCCCAGGGAAGAATCTCTTTAGAGCCACTAAGTACAAATAAGCCATTTTTTGAATGTGTCAATTCTCCAGTGACTTCAAGATGAAAAATATTTTAAATATGATGATAATAGTTTTCTAATCAAACAGTATTACCTTCAAGATAATGTTTTGCTGCATACTTGCAAGATTAGCTGCTCCAAGAGGATATTAAAAAATTTTGGGCTTTTTTTTTTTTTGCTGGTTTTCATATCATCCCTCATTTTCTGACAACTACAGAGTTATTTGACATGTTCTGATATTGAAAAAACAGGGGAAACATGAAAAGAAACCTTTTTTTTTCCCTCCTCCCTAACCATGTAATTAAATCTTTGAAACCTGGAAAGCAGCTCATGGTCTGAAAGGTAGAACACTGTTAATCCTTACCAAGCAGGTAGGCAAGGCAGCACAGGACACAACCTGGTGATAGTAACTACAGAAATACAAAACCAGGAATAATCAGAAAAGCAACATTTCTGTGGAAGAGAACTTCAGTTGTCATTTCTAGTCTGAAACTAAACATAAGCAAATTTTATTTTCTTTTAGCAGAACGGCTTTAGGCACTTGATGTGTCAGGTGCCTTTTAGGCACAGCTCATCCTGCCAGAGAAGAGGGTTGTGTTGACAACATTACCAATCCTCCAGAAAAGCCAGTTAGGCAGGACTCAAAACCAAGAGGCATCCAGAGGCACAGAGGAAATACTGATTGTGGGATCTCTGCTCCTTTGTCATTTCCAACCCAATCTTTCTCTGCATCACAGAAATCAGATATTTCACCTGTGGTTAAATCATTCTGGGACAAGGGCTGGACAAAGTTGCTCCATGCTAAAAATTTTACCACCACCAAAAGAGCATTTCTCTCTCCTAGAGCAGCCAAACCTGCTGGAAGTCAGCATCCATAATGCAGGGGCTCTGCTGCCAGGTGGCAGCGAAGATGAGCCTGGGATTTCTGTGTCTCTTTCTGGTTTTCAGCACAGGTAAGGACAATGGGCTGGTGCTCCCCAGGGAATACCCCAGCGTCTACCTCCCAGCTGCTCCCACAGCCCCATTGCCACATCTGAAGGGCTGGAGCTCCAGGGCTGGTGTCACTCAGCAGAGCAGAGCAGGGGTTGCCTGTTCCTGGATCCCATGCTGAGAATCTGGAATCGGAAAGGTTTAAAAGGAAAGAGAGAGAAGGGTTAGAAGAGCTCCTACCACCTAGATTGTCAATCCAAATTTAGCTGTGACTAATTGAGGGTTGTTAATACAGCTGATTAACACAACATCACAATTTATAAACCTTGGATTATACACTGCCTACTGGGTATTTCTCCTTTATAAACATAGATAAAGGGGAACTTGGTTGGCTGAGAAGCTAAAGCTTCATAGGAACATGGCAGATTAGCATTTTCTAGCACTGACTCCTTTGGAGAGACTTTTGGATTACTCCTAGGAGGCACTCAGCTCTCCTCTGGTGGGATAGGAAACCTAAATCTCAAACACATACCTTCAACTTGTCCTGCAATCTCTCATTTACTGCTGTGCACCTCAGCTGGTCACCAAGTGATCCCAGAAACCCAGTCCAACCTCCTGAGCCCAGTTTCAGCCCATTCCTCCTGCAACACAGCTCTTGAGGACAATCCTCAATTGCATGACTGCTCTGATAACAAGCATGCAGAAAGAAGGGAAGATTTGTTTGGATTTGGCATTATTTTACTCTGTACCTTGCATCAAATTCTGGGTGCAAGCCTAGTGAGGATCTCTACAAATATTTGCTATTATAGTTTTATTTTGATTATTGGGGGGCAAATTCAACAGGAAAAAACCTGTTTCTCAGTCTCTTTCTTCCCTTTTCAGCTTCGTGCCTAAGAAAAGAAAACAAGAAAGAGAAGCAATTGGCAGTGCTGGCTACTGCAGGTAACAGGCAGCACATCAGGGGCCCCAGAGTCAGGGTGGGGATGGGAGAGGGAGGTGCTGTGCTGGGCATGGAGGTGGCAGCAGATGGGCCCTGCTCCTGCAGAGCCTGTGAGCCCCAACCCACCCAGTCCAGTCCCTGGCCATGTTAACAACTGTCCTTCCCAAAATCTGCTCTTCTCTTTTTCCTTTCTCTCCTTCCCAGCTCTTCATTCCCTTTTGTTTTTCCTTTTCTCTCTTCTACGCTGTGGACAAGTGCTGCTTTCAGCCCTGGGGTGCAGCTTGGCTTCAAACTGGTTATAAATAGTACTGATGTCATTGGAAAATTGCATTTCTCCCCAGATTCAATTTTGTTCGCATCTCAGCTCTCTGTGCTTCTTTTTTTGTCCTGCTCTGTTCTTCCTCTCTCTGTCATGCTCACACACACCTTCCTCCCTCACACAGACACTGCACTGCTCGGCTTCTGCATGACTTTGTGGGAGAGAAGCAAAAAAAAAATCTTTGAAAAGACTTGGGAAAAACAAATAAGCAACAACAACAGAAATAAAATATGTTAAGATAAAAAGAGTGATTTGGCTACAGCAATTTTTTTTCTGTAAAAAGCAATATAGCCATCAATGTAGCTGAAAAACAAAAATCTGTATTTTCACGTAGGTTTGGGGAAGGTGGAACATTTCCTAGGCACTTTCTCTGCCTTTTGTGACCTGCATGGTGAGATCTGCTGCTCTGTTGGCAGCGAACACCCATTGCCCAGCAGGGGAGAGCACCAGCATGCCAGGGCTGGCAGGGTCCTGCAGCTGCTCAAGGCCATGGTCAAGGGCACAGCTGGCAGACCTGAATTTTGGCCCACCACTCCACTGCTGCTGTATCTTGCTATTTCCTAGACTCATCTCCGTGGTGGACTTTTACTCTCCCATCAGTGTTTTTTTTGGTACGCCCCAAACGTGCATAATCTACTCTTTTTGGTTTTCCTGTTCTGGCAGATTTCCAGCACACATGAGCAGTGGCTGCACAGCTGTTTCCTTGTGCCTTCATGTACCCCTTTTCTTTCAGAGCTGCCTGCAAAGTCCCTGGACCTGGCTGCCATTAACCTGACAGAGCTGGTGAATGGGATGCTGAGCACTGCACTCAGAGGTAATGGGACACAGCCGGGCAGGTCACAGCTGCCAGCCCAGCAGAGCAGGAGAAAAAGCACTACAGGTGCTGGCAGGAGAAGCTGTAAACATGTGCTGTCAGCCTCCAGAGCTGCTTCTAGGGGCATGTTACCTCTGTGCATTTATCATGCAGATGGCTGTCTACCCCAGAGATCTTGGAAATTAGTGTGGGTTTATATATAGACACAATATAATTACTTGTAGGATGCCTTTCAAAAGCACTTTCTAATCCAGTGTACATTTCAATTAAAAGAAAAACAAAATAAAAAGGAAGAAGCAATGCAAATGATCGTGCCTTCAGTGGAAATGAGAATGGACTGAGTGTGAGGCAGCTGTATCATACTGGCACCTTGGGAATCCTTCAGACGCTAAATGAGCAGAGTCAAAACATGCTGTTCTCACTATTTATTCCCAGCTCTAATAGCATGGACCTGTGTCTCTGCAGGTACCAAGAAACTCTTCTCTTTGCTGAGCATCACCTCTTACAGCTCGTTCGCCTTCCACAAAGTGTCAGTCACCATTTACAACAGTGAGTGTTGGGTTTGCTCAGCTCTGGAGCAGCTTCTTTCCCACAGCCTATGCCACAACACGCTGATTTTTTTTCTCTGTCTCTCCCTCCAGTCTCTAATGCAAAAAATATTGACCCTGGCAAGTTCCCTATGCACTACTGCTACTGTTTGAATAATGTGACAAATGACTTGACAGGTGGGTACACAAAAGAGGTTGGCAATTGCATGTGCTTAAGCTAAATTATTTCCTTTGGAGCTGAAGGCTGTAGTCTGAATTCTGCAGACTTCATCCTTTTGATTTCCACCACCACTCTGAGGCCAACAGCCGTAACTCACAAGGAGTGGCTGCTCTAAGTCCACAGCCTCAGGTGGCTGCAGCCAGTCTGGGATGGAGCCACCAGCCAAGTGACTCATGTGGTTTGACTGGCAAAAGCCTCCCCTTCCTCCTTGGAAATACAAGTTGCAGCACAGGAGAGACAACCAGCAATATGTGGTACCTCATCTTGGCCACTTTTTCTCTCCTGAGATAACCCTGAGGAGATGAACAAGGGCTTCTCTGCACCAACAGAGAAACTTCCACTTGTTATAGTAACTTCTTCGAGCCAGGTCTAATAAGCTCTGAGAGGCCTATAACACACCCAAGATAGCTCAGCTAGCCTTGGAGGCATAAAAAGCAGCAGGATGGCTTCTGTTGCAGTGTTGGAAACAAAAAGGTTTAATAAAAGTCAAAATAACAAACAGAAAAACAGAGCCAGGTGCTAGACGTTCTTGCTCCTGGTAAAACACTTTACAAAAGCCTTTGGTTTCTTTATTCACATCCTCTTCTAGTTAATTGCCCAGGCAAGACTTTTTGGCTTCTGTCTAATCAGCTATCTTTAAGTTTGAGATGAAGTCCCCTGGGTCCTATGAGGCATCTTTTCACTTATTTGAGGAGAGAAACTTCTGGGTTTCTTTCCTTTTAAGGGGACAAAGGATAGTTTTGTCACTCCACCAGCAAGAGGCGCACTCCTCCATCCAGTAACCGCAATGAGCCCAAGAGAAGGGAAAAGCAAGCACTAACATCTTCATAGAACTGTTAAATGGACTACAAAATACTGTTGGGCAAACCCTTCACCTGAAATCCTCATTCACACCCCTGATTTCACAGAATTTAACATTTCAGGATCCATCTGAGTGTTTGGATTCTTTAGCTGGTTAATGTAGGGCATCAAGAGTAGATCAACGGCTACAGACCACACTCTAAAGCCTCTAGATGTGACCCTGCACAAGCCACAGTGGCTTTCATGCCTTTCTCTGGACCCACACATCTCACAAGCCTTTATGGATAATTACCCAGTTTGCCTTGGAGAATAACAGAGAAACTTTAATCTTTGTGCTGCAATTCCAGAATATCTTGGGGATTGGAGCATTCTCCAAAGCAGTAAAAATTCAGGGCTCAGGTCCAGCACTCCCTAAGTGAGAACAGTGACCTGGTACTGCTAGGAAGTACCACTAAAACACCACCAGCCATTTCTTGGGCTGACATCTGAATCATCCTTATGTCTGAAGCAGACCCCAGAGGAAAGAATCCAATGCCTATTGGAAGGTCCTACACAGCAGACAAGCAATTACAGCAGGGAAAGCCTGCAGGCTTTAGATCTCCTTCTACATTTAAGCAGACTAAGTACAGCATTACTTTAAAATGTTCTCTTGAACAGATAAATTCCATTTAAGTTTGCTTTTAGACACAAAAATGTCATTTTGGGTATCATCTTTGAAACATACTTCTGAAAGTATTCTTGTGCTTTCTTCAGTTCACTCCAGCAAAATATTCTAACCTTTGCCATGTATGAGCATATATCTAAAATATCATCACATATAAGAGTGAATTTTTGACTTGGCACACATGATAGGATATGTGTTTTCAATAATAAACTTTCTCTATTTGTTGTTTAGATTTTACAGCTCTACTTGTTGATGTCATTGGAAACTCCACCAGTTATCTCACAGAAATTTTCAAATCCACTTCTATTCTCTCAGGTTTGCATTTCCTTTGAACATTTATCATTGTCTTATAATTTTCTCCTGACATGAAATCAACCATAAAAATGTGGATAAAAGCCTATTGCTCTTATTCAACAGCATTTTTCTTGCAGCACATGGAACAAGATACATACATAATGTGAATGTGTGTAATATAGAGATGTACATGTTTCTACGTTATGTTGTTTGAATGTTTTATAATTAATTACTAAAATTGGTGGGTTTGAGAATTATTATTACATACTGATATTTTGAGCAATTCTGGTTCACAGAGAATAAGTATGGGCTATTTTATCTGAAGATGTTTTTCCATATAAAAATGCTTGTAATTTAGAATTTTAATTAGATAGAAACTTTTCCCCTGAAGATACAAACATTTTGATTTGATGGTAGTTTGAGATTTTTGTCAAAAATTAGCTCAGAAGAAACATACTTGGTCAGCTGCCATAGCCACATGCCATTTTTTGTCTGTGTTTTCAACTGTTTAAGATAATTCCATGTAAGGAAAACTGGTAACGGTGATCTCTTTTATGTTTTTTGCTTTTCAGTGCGTCAGAGCAATGACTCTGATTGTATCTACATCTGTGTGATGGCAGGGCAGACAGGTAAAAGTTAAAATCATTCCACCCAACAACATTTCCCTAGTTTTCCTCAGTGATGATTTATACTGGAAACAAGCCTTTGTTGATATTTGTAAGCATTTCTATTTGCAGGGAAAAATCTGTCTGACTTTTTGGAAATACTAGATAAGTCTCCTGTTATTAATTACACATTTTCCAGTAACACATCATCTGACCTGGGTAAGTACACCCTGGGCAATAAAAGGAAACAGGAACCACAGTGAAAATCATGTCCATAATGCTCTTGCAATGAGTACTCCATCCTCACTTCCACTACTAGAAATATTAATTTTTTTATTATTTCTTATCTATTTGCATAATATTATATATTTGGTTATAGTTAGAATAATATTTTATCTTGTTGAAAATTTAATACAGTAATTATATAATAAATGTAAGTACATTTTACAATCTTTAACGATTTTTTACAAGGTCTTCTGGTGGAGCAAAACCTGCTGGGATGAGAGCTTTTAGAGAATTCAGCATTGGGCTGGGGAGGGTCTCTAGTGCTCTTAAATCTAACTGGGTACCTTCCATAGCTCTCAGCACAAATGACCTCCTACATGAGTTACATTCAGAGTGCAGGTGAATACATTCAGTCATTGTCCTGTGTGGCTCCTCCACCCAAAACTGCTTTGCCAGTTTGAGCTGCCCTTCAGGTGCTCACCTTTCATTGTTGCCCATCGCTATCTCCCATTTTCAAGGACAGATTAATGCAGGCAAACTGAAATCAGTGGCAAGTTGTGCTGAAAGCTGTGGGATGTTTCTCCTTTTAAAACCAAACAAAAACAATGACTACACTTGGCCAAAACCCCCTTTAATTAGAAACAGCTGCTTCTATGGTAGCAGAATCTGATTTCTTTCCTTTTTCTCACACAATATGCAGTGGATAGTGAATGCTCTAACCTTGTCTCCTCATACCTCCAAGACCTAGATTCAATTTTCTCAAGTTTCATGAAGTTGCAGGAAGACCCTAACAAGACACTGGATTCATCAGCAGAACATGTGTGGACATTTAAATGTGAGCAAATATTGTCAGACCTAAATTTGTATTCTCCTTGATTAATGTCTTGACAAGTGATCATGTATGTTTGCTGCACAGTTAACTGTGATGTTAACTCCAAATAAAGGGTAGCATAAAATTTCTCTGAGTCAGCAAATGATGCCAGTAATGCATTGAAGAGCTGGACAATAGAGAAACTCTTGTGAAAAGCATTTTACAGAAAAAAATAAGTTTTCTAAAGAGGCAGGGAAGAAGAGAAAAACTCCTTGTTGTTTTCAAACCAAAAAATAAGATTATTTAAACTATTTCCTCTTATTTTCTGTGGGGCTTTTTTCTGTATTATTCTCTATTTCTTTATGTGATATTCAGTTGTACTTGAGCATTTCATAAACTTTAGTGCATTTAACTTTGCTACAGGGCTACAAGATAGAAAAGTGCTGCTCTGCCCCATTTTGGAAGCCCAAAAGCAAACCTTTGCTAGCTTGTGGTAGAAATCAATAGAAATTCTGACCTTGACTTCATACCTCCTTGTCAGTGCAGCTGCATCTGTCTCCTACAAAATGCCTGCATTTCCTGTAGGCAGTCTGCTGTCTTTTATAATTTTTTTTTAAATTTCCTAAACCACATGCCCACCTTTGTTATCTCTCATATCCATGAGTGTCAGTTCTCAATCTGCAGCATCTGCCCTCCAGTACCTGCCTGCTCACCTTCAAACAGACAAGACCTTTTCCCTTTCTACTGTAGTGAAGCAGTTCAGGAAATTAAGCACAAGTTATGTCAAGGAAAAAACAGAACCCTGCAGGAACATTTCAGTTCCTTTATTTGTTTATGAAAACTCTCACATTAAAATGTTCTCAGTTAAAATTTCAAACATTATTGGAGCTCCCTGAATTTCCATATTTAAAACAAAATGGACAAGTGCCTGCTCAAGTGCCAGAGAAGCACTCAAGGGGTAGATGGGATTTTCTGGGTGTATTTTAGATATTATTCTGCCCCAGTGTGTTGCAGTTGCTGGTGCCCTTTCTCTGTCTCTCTTGCTTCTCCAGCTCCCAGGACCCCTCTTGCCCAAAAAGGAGGGGGAATCCCCACCATCCCCACCACGAAGTTCCCGCTGTGGCCAAGGACAGTTGGAGCCAAAGGCTCGTGGTTTCCATCACCCCACGTGGATGCTCCCAGGCCCCAGGGCATGGCCAGACTCCCCCTGAGCCCTGGGGGCAGCATGGCCCCATCAGCAGCCCTGCAGCCCAGCCCCAGTGAGTATGGCCAGGAGCTCTGGAACCTGCCCTGCCCCACTGCTCTGGGGTTTGGCCAAGTGTCTCTGAGTGGAGGTTGGAGAGCCCTTCAGGGACACCCGCTCTGGTTTACCAGTGGTTTGATTACTTTATTGCAGAAATGTCAAAATCAGCTCGAGGTTCCATCCTGTAGTTTATAAGCTTTAGGGGAAAAACCTGGTCTTGCTTCCCACAAACACCTCTGCCTCACATTTAGCTCCAAATTTGGTGAGCAGACCTGTGAAAAAGCCATGTGGAAATGCTTCTTTTGCCTTTTTGAAACCCTGCCCTTCCCTAGACCACAGTCTATTTGAGTTCTAGTCAAGTACAGCTTTTGTCCTTCCTATTTCATCCTGGCATGTTTATATGTCATTGGCAGTACTGGGTGAGGGCCTCTGGCTGTTGAACTGTCTCATACCTAGAAATTCTTCTCAGTAGACAGATAAATAATTAATAAAAGGAAGGGTGTGTCTGTCTCTTCCCACAGCTGACACGTCCATGCTTTGGATGCAGACAGGGTCTCCACAAGAAGCCAGCAAAGTGATGCAAACAGAGCCAGGTAAGACTGGTCTGGGATAGCAGCAAATTGTGTCAGTTGGCACATTTATGAAATAGAAAGTAATAAATAGAAATAGATGACTGATAATGTGTTCATACATCACTGTCCATGTAGATGTTTATTAATGAACTGTGCGTTCAGGGTTAGTTTTTTTCATTCCTTTTTGCTGCTCCTTCAATTAACCTGCCTTTTTGTTTTAAGATGTCAAAGCAAGTTCTATTCTTTTCCCTCCCCCCAGATTTGCCCTCCACAGTACTGCCTCTGCCACCTTCCTACCGACCTGGTGTGACACTGAAACTTTACTCAGCTACCAGTGAGTAAATGCACAGGAACAGCAATGTGTTTGCAAGTAATGCAAGATAGAAACATTCCCATGCAGCAAAAACATACATGGTTAATTAGCTTGTGATAGTTTATGTATGTAAACCACCCCAAATGTCCAAGGGACTGCTTCCCATTTGCTTGTGAATGGTACACAACTGCAAATTCATAACATAGACTATATTGTGGTGATAGAATTAACATAGGTACTCTGTGGGGCAATTTTAGCATTGATTGGTTATCAGAGAATTCATTCTTATAAGTCATTGCAAAAGAAAATATCATGCTTTAAATCCCATCATAAATAAAATTATGAAACCAGCTCATGCCACATGAAACCCCCGTAATTGTTCTGAATTTACAATACTGCAAACTACTTCCTCAGCTAAAAAAGGATCATCATCAACTAGATTTTCATCAAAGCTCAGTTCTCATCTCCTGTTTCTGTGTGGTGACTGTCTAGGAGAAGCATGGATGCTGGGTAGTGCAAAGATAACAGATCAGCTTGACCTCCAGGAGTCTTCAATATCACTTAGGCTTGATATTTTAGAAAAAAAATAGAAGAGTCTAAGGAACTAAAATGCTGGGCAAATCACTTTCATTTTCATGGTATCTTTTTAGCTCTTATAATGCTATTTAATTCTGAAATCAGATTTCATTCTCTCTCATCTTACTTCTGTTTGAAGAGCTCCAAACACCAGAGTCCTCCTCTGGTGTGCAACACTATAGACCCTGGAGAACCTAGGATGCTTTGAAAAGGTGGAAAACATGGATTTCAGTGAGATGGGATAATTGGAGTCACCAAATGCCTCTGTGTGAGGAGCCATGGAGGCACAGGCTGCCTGCCTGATTCTAACAACCACACATTTGGGGAAATAAATCCAGCAGTGGGATCCTTAAGTAAGAAAGGGCATTCACATTGTTTTGAAGGATGACTCATTATTCCAATAATTCATTTCTTTAATCACAGAAGCGGGTGTCAACTAATAAAACATGTAAATGTGCATATTAGAGCGTGCAGGGAGGGATATTTTGAGTCTGAATCATTCACAATAACCATGACATTGGTCTTCACTGGTAGCAAAATTTAATCTCAGTGTCACAGGGATGTGATATTGAATTAATAAAAGAGCTGTCTTTTTATTGCAAAAGTTGGACACTTCACTGCCCCTGACAATAATGTGGCAATTTGAAACACATGGGAAGAAATCTCTGCACGGGAGCTGTGGTTCTTGCCTTTTCTGGTCTCTTGACTAATTCAATCTCTTAAGAAAGAGAATTTTTAGAACAAGAAATTCTGAAATAAATTCCTACTTTTACTTATCTTTATGAACTTATGTACTAACACAAAAAAATACATTTCACAGTAGAAATTTATTACAGAAGAGGTAGAAAGCATTACTATGAATGGGTGGAAATTTAAATTTCAATGATATGATGTGAATATACCATGCAATAAAAAAAATAAATAGAAAATTAATTGAAAAATTATTTCATCATTAAATAAATACAGTATTATGCAAATGCAGTATTAATTTAAAGTGATTGTCAAAAATGAAACCCAAATCAACTTCCTTAGCTTTCAGCATTTTTGTTTGACTTCTCTTTCCCACACAGATGACTTCAAATTGAAATTGCCAATGTTCAATTTGCAGCTAGATAAAAGTGAATTTCTGCTGGCAAAACACATGGCTTGAATAAAGCATTTATTACCTGCTTAGTAGAATAGGAGGACTCACAGCCTGTGGAGGCTGAAATTTGTACAGGGAGGCCTTCAGCAAGTTTTAATTATTTATCAACTTTATTATTTCTCATCAATTTTAACATTACTTTTCAGGGACAACTTATATTAAAGCCTCATTGTCCCATGCTCTGATATTTGGTTATTTACATTAAGTGTGTTTACTTAAGCAAGGAACCATTAATTTTTAATTTACTCCATGTAAGACAATATCAAGGTGTGTCAAATGCTGTTAAGTGGACAAAGCCTAATGACATTTACGTGAAATTGCTGGGGTGAAGAGAAATGGGTCTCCCTCTTGCCCATCTCTGCTAATTTCACCTGGTATTTGTGTAGTGCCTGTGACACAGCTGGCTTTCAGAGCAGCCTGTGAGTTTGGGAGCTGCCAGGGTCTGTGCCCTGCTCCTCACATACTCCCGCTATCTTGGCCAAGCACTGCCAGGAGAGAAATAGTTTCATAGCAATGAAAATAGTTTCTCTTTCAGGTTGGTAGAGCCTTGATTTTCCTCCTGCCCAAGAATGCCATTTTATATTAAATTTCTTGTCAGCACTAGATGACTCAAGCTTATTTCAACAGAACTTCATTAGTCCAAATTTAACCTTCATAACCTCTGCTATCACATTACATAGCATTGCCCAGAGCTATAAAGTGTGTGAGACATGTGAACCTGGAAATGCAATTACACTGTCTAAGGGGATTATAGTCAGCATGTAAGGTAGTTTATCCACACATGGCCAAAGCCTGCTGCTACTTACACAAAAATGGAAAAAATAGTTGACAATCACACCATGTCTGTCCTCACTTTTCTTTCTTTCTTTCTTTCTTTTCTTTCCTTTCTTTCTTTTCTTTCCTTTCTTTTCTTTCTTTCTTTTCTTCCTTTCTTTCTTTTCTTTCCTTTCTTTTCTTTCTTTCTTTTCTTCCTTTCTTTCTTTTCTTTCCTTTCTTTTCTTTCTTTCTTTTCTTCCTTTCTTTCTTTTCTTTCCTTTCTTTTCTTTCTTTCTTTTCTTCCTTTCTTTCTTTTCTTTCCTTTCTTTTCTTTCTTTCTTTTCTTCCTTTCTTTCTTTTCTTTCCTTTCTTTTCTTTCTTTCTTTTCTTCCTTTCTTTCTTTTCTTTCCTTTCTTTTCTTTCTTTCTTTTCTTCCTTTCTTTCTTTTCTTTCCTTTCTTTTCTTTCTTTCTTTTCTTCCTTTCTTTCTTTTCTTTCCTTTCTTTTCTTTCTTTCTTTTCTTCCTTTCTTTCTTTTCTTTCCTTTCTTTTCTTTCTTTCTTTTCTTCCTTTCTTTCTTTTCTTTCCTTTCTTTTCTTTCTTTCTTTTCTTCCTTTCTTTCTTTTCTTTCCTTTCTTTTCTTTCTTTCTTTTCTTCCTTTCTTTCTTTTCTTTCCTTTCTTTTCTTTCTTTCTTTTCTTCCTTTCTTTCTTTTCTTTCCTTTCTTTTCTTTCTTTCTTTTCTTCCTTTCTTTCTTTTCTTTCCTTTCTTTTCTTTCTTTCTTTTCTTCCTTTCTTTCTTTTCTTTCCTTTCTTTTCTTTCTTTCTTTTCTTCCTTTCTTTCTTTTCTTTCCTTTCTTTTCTTTCTTTCTTTTCTTCCTTTCTTTCTTTTCTTTCCTTTCTTTTCTTTCTTTCTTTTCTTCCTTTCTTTCTTTTCTTTCCTTTCTTTTCTTTCTTTCTTTTCTTCCTTTCTTTCTTTTCTTTCCTTTCTTTTCTTTCTTTCTTTTCTTCCTTTCTTTCTTTTCTTTCCTTTCTTTTCTTTCTTTCTTTTCTTCCTTTCTTTCTTTTCTTTCCTTTCTTTTCTTTCTTTCTTTTCTTCCTTTCTTTCTTTTCTTTCCTTTCTTTTCTTTCTTTCTTTTCTTCCTTTCTTTCTTTTCTTTCCTTTCTTTTCTTTCTTTCTTTTCTTCCTTTCTTTCTTTTCTTTCCTTTCTTTTCTTTCTTTCTTTTCTTCCTTTCTTTCTTTTCTTTCCTTTCTTTTCTTTCTTTCTTTTCTTCCTTTCTTTCTTTTCTTTCCTTTCTTTTCTTTCTTTCTTTTCTTCCTTTCTTTCTTTTCTTTCCTTTCTTTTCTTTCTTTCTTTTCTTCCTTTCTTTCTTTTCTTTCCTTTCTTTTCTTTCTTTCTTTTCTTCCTTTCTTTCTTTTCTTTCCTTTCTTTTCTTTCTTTCTTTTCTTCCTTTCTTTCTTTTCTTTCCTTTCTTTTCTTTCTTTCTTTTCTTCCTTTCTTTCTTTTCTTTCCTTTCTTTTCTTTCTTTCCTTTCTTTCCTTTCCTTTCTTTCCTTTCTTTCTTTTCTTTCTTTTCTTTCTTCCGCCACTTCCTTCCTTTTTCCTTTTCTTTTTCTTTCCTTCCTTCCACCCCATAATGGCATTTTCAGGGATATCCCTTATTTGTTGGAGTAGGGAAGCCATTTCTTTGGAGGCCATAGCCCAGACCAGGCAGAGCAGGAGATGTGGTGGCACAAGCCTTTGGGCTAGCTCAGAGCTGTGTTTTGTCCCCAGGGTGCCCACAAGCGATGCTCAGAGAGCCCCGTGTCACCTCCCCTCCTGTCACCCTCGTAGTGCAGAAGATCAACCCCTGTGTGATGGAGCTCTGTAGGTTCTTTCAGCTGTGCCTCTGTGTTGGTCAGAGAAGATATTCCAGAAAGGAAGCCATGAGGTAACACCTGGCACTGTGTTTTCTTTCTCGATCTGCTTAAAATACTCCTTTGGGCTTTTTGTTCCCAAATGACAATTTTCAATCACCAATGACTATTTTGGAGGGTCTGTGGCCACTGGCTGAGGCCCAAATATGTCCCAGTGCACCAATCAGTACCTGATCTTGCTTCAGTATTCCAGCTAAGTGGAAAAAGCTCAGCTGCATCTTTCCAAACATCTAATGGCATCACTGAGGTTGGAATTCCAGCTTTTTATTTCCATATTTAATAATAGCAGCATGATACACTGTGCTTATCATGGAATCATAGATTGGTTTGAGTTGGAAGGGATCTAAAGACCATTTATTCCAACTCTGCTGCCATGGGCAGGGACACCTTCCCCTGGACCAGGCTGCTCCAAGCCCAGTCCAACCTGACCTTGAACTTCCAGAGATGAGGCATCCACAGCTTCTCTGGGCAACCTGTGCCACTGTCTCACCACCCTCACAGCAAAGAATTTCTGCCTGATATTTAATATAAACCTGCCCTCTTTCAGCCCGAAGCCGTTTTCCTCCTCATCTTATCACTCCACGCCCTTGTCCAAAGTCCCTCTCCTTATGAAAGATAACAAGCCTCTTATCTTTAACTGCATCTCTTATCTGTAACTCCATCTTCAGATACTGTGTTGAATACTATTCCTGGTTTGTGAAAAATGCAAGTTATGTCTGCGAAAAGGTCAAAAGAGTTGCTTACTCCCACAGTAAGTACATTTTCACTTTATATCTCTATATCTCTACATACCTTGTTATGAAGATATAACAAAGATTTTTGCATATCCACAGAATATTTGCTATCTGTCATCAGATAGCTATTTTATCTGATAATGATTTCCAAATGATTAAACAAATTATTTTACCATCAGGCATGTTTTAATATTTTCTTGTAAAACCTCTTCTAACTAATATTTTCTTGTGTTCTTCCAGCATTAAAGCAAAAATGCCTTAAAAACATCTGTACATCAGTTTAGAGCACTGAGAAATTTTACTGCAAGTTGGAAGACTGGTGGCAGTTTTAGTTTTCTTTTTGATTTCTCAGTGTAAAAATCAGAAAGCAACGTGTTATTTGTAAATATTTGAAATCAGACAAGCTATTAACCAGATGTTAACCTAGAAATGTCTCCTCCTCCAAGTCATTGTAAAAATAATGTCTAAAAAACAGAGATTTTTATACAAGTGATGTAACTGCAATAAAAACTTTGAAAGTCTTTTAAAAATCTTATTTTATAAAGGATATTTACATGGCTGGCTAATGAATGCAAATAGTTTCTATTTATTTTATTGACATTTGAGGCATAGTAATCAAAATTAACAAATGCAAAGTAATTTAAAAGCAACCTGAAATACTGAAGACAAGCAGTACTCTCTGGTATTAAACACATGCAGATTATCTTCTAAATCAAAAACTTCCATTACTTTAGCAATTCCTGTTGTGCAGTGTCAACCCAGGAAGTGACAGGATCTTTCATATTTCGAGATGTATTTGTGGGAGCTCACCAGGATTCATAGACACATGGAATTATAGAATGGTTTGGGTTGGAAGGGACCTTAAAGATTATCTACTTCCAACCTCACCAGATCAGGTTGCTCAGGGCCCCTTCCAACACAGCTTTCATTTCCTTGATATGCAAGTCCAGTGAACTAAAAACCAGTTCTAAATAAAGAATAATCAAATCAATTACATGATCCCATAGTTTTCTATGCTGCAGCAACATTATGCTACCATCTACCCAGAGTATGTCATCAGGCCATTAATACTGCTTTTAAATAAGAAGTTTATTTGCACTATAGCTGCTGCACATTGATGTTTCACTGAAGAGAGATGTTCAAAGGCAAAGCCAAGGAGGGAAATGGCAATATGAGCAGTGCTGACCCCAGGGACAGGTGGGATGCAGTAGTTCTCTTCCAAAATACATTCTGCTGTTCTGCTCAATAGTGTGAGAGAAGAACTTCTGTCATGTCAAAGAGCAGGATAGATTGGAGTGGTACCAATTTCAGCAGATATTGAAAGGCCAATGGAATAAATAGGAATTTTGATACAATGAGCATGTGCTGGAAATAAGACATGCTGCTATCCAGAAGGACCTCAACAGGCTGAAGAAATGGGCCAACAAGAAATTAATGAAGTTCAAGAAGAGGTGCTGTAACATGGCCATGGCACTGCCATGCTGTGGGAGGTCTCACCCTGTTGGAGCAGCCTCAGTCCATGCCCATTGCCCCTTGTTGTGTCACTGGGCACTGCTGGACAGAGACTGACTGTCCCCTTTGCACCCTCCCCTCAGGTGTTTACTGGATTGATGAGATCCCCCAAGGCTCCTCTAGGGAAGAGTCCCAGCTCTCTTGTCCCCTCCTCATGAGAGATATTCTGGTCCCTTCATCATCTCTGTGCCTCTTCTCTGAACTGAAAAACCAAGTTTTTCCATGTCTGTCCTATTCTGGGAAGCCCAGAACTGGACACAGCCCTGCAGATGTGGCCTCACCAGTGCAGAGTAGAGGGGCAGGACCCCTCCTTCAACCTGCAGGCAGCACTTTGCCCAGTACAGGACATCCTGAGCCTTCTCTGCTGCAAGGGCATGCCTCTCACTCCTGTTCAACCCTGTGTCCAGCAGGACCCCATGTCCTTTTCTAACAAGCTGCTTCCCAGATAGGTGGCCACCAGCACATCTTGGTGTATGAGGCTGCACCTCTCCAGGTGCAGGACTTGGCACTTCTTGTTCAACTTCATGGAGTTCCTGTTGAGGTCCTGGATGGAAGTGTGACCCTTTGAAATGCCAGTCACTCATCTCATTCAGTGTCACCTGCCAGCCCTCTGAGGGTCCGTTCTGCCCCATCACCCAGGCCATTCATGGAGATGCTAAGCAGGGCTGGATCCAGCACTGGCTGCTCGAATGCACCACCAGGCACTGGCTTCCGAATAGACTCTGTGCCACTGGCCACCACCCTTGGGGCCCCACCAGTCCACTTTCAACCACCTCCCCAAGCACATCCAGCTCAGATATCAACAGCTTCTCCATGAAGGTCTTACAGGTGACTGTGAAAGCCTTCCTGAAAACCTTGTAGGTCACAGAGTCAAAGGGCCTTTTCTCATGTAAGTATTTTTAAAATTCCCAATTGTCAGACTTCTCACTTCTCCATGCTGCAGTTCAGTGGCCATTTTGTCTCTGTTGATGGACTCTTTGAAGGGTAGCTGTGTCTGGCCCTGGCAGAAAGCACACCTTCCTGATGAAAGGCAGCCTGCCCAAAGCTCACTGAACCAACCTTCTCCTGCATCTCACTCAGCCTTGGGTCAGAGCCACCAGGGATAGATTAAAGAAGACTTCCCAACCCTGAGGAATGCCAGTGTTTAAAGCTGTGTAAACTCTCACTCATCTTTCATCACCAAACACTACCTCTTGCTAAGCCATTAAAGCCACATTCACATGCCCAAGAGATTTTGGGAGTGATTAATAACAATGGGATGACTGTTATTTAATTACAGCCAAGAGTATTAGGGAAAGTTATTATATGGTGAAGGCACCTGCAGAACAGACTTCTCAGTATAGATCCTTTACATGGCTGGAGCCATATTACAGATACACTGGGCATAAAGACTCCAAGGAATCTCATGGCAGAATTAATTAATAAATGTTGAAGTGGGTTTGATAAAGGAAGGGATCACATGGGTGAGGTCTATATCCAAGTGGGTATAAATAAGTTAGTACTGGATTTGCTGATATTCATTTGTCTTCCATCCAGCTGCTTTGGGGTAATATCCCTCAAGGTAAGTTTTTCTGGATGCTCTCTATAATAAGGGAAGCAAGAAGAAAACAATGTAGAATAAGCTATTTGTGACTTTGGAGTAATAGACAAAAAATATAGGCAAGAGATTTGGGAAAATAGGCTATAAATATTTAGAGCTGTTAGATTTATAATCTCACTTCCTGATAAAATAAAAGTTTTTCTAATAGAAATTAATTCCATATTTGAGTTCAGAGAAGCAGATAATAATAAGCAGGTACATATATGTGTGTGTTCATTTTTTTTGTTCATTTTTTTGGTAAAAAGCCTTATGCCTGACTTACTCGTTCTAAATTTAAAGTAATTTGTGACTGTAGTTAAAAAACAATCTGTCATCTTCCATTTAATGAATACTAGTGCAACACATTGAGAAGAATTTTTTACACACATTTCTTGAAGATCTCCAAATAACATCATATTTCTCATTAGGAAAAATTATGATTATTAGATGAGTCTCAACATAGATTAGAATAAATGTTTGACTATATTTTTTTGTGATATGAAACAAATCTAATGGATTGTGGATAAACTGAATTCCATAGATGTAACATCAGAATAACTTCATTTACACAGTGTTTCACAGTATTTTCATTTAAACATAAGAATTGTTTGAACATTGTATGAGATGAAGGAAGATGTGAAAACTGTTTGCAAAACAAAAGAAACTGCAAATGCACCATTTTATTGCTACATGGCAGCTTCATAGACTGTTGACTCAAAGCAATACCAAAATAAATATTGTTAGTCAGACTTTTTGACAGCATTGGTAAAATAAGGATATATAAGGCTCATCATTCCTGTAATATGTGCATTTACTATAATCAGGGTAAAAACTGAATTTTATCAAGCAGAAATATATCCAGGCTACAAAAGAATGATTTCCCAAGATGGTGTCTTCCCAATCCCAGATTGAAGAAATAACATTCTGTTTAATATTTTACTTGATTTACCAGGCACACCAGTCTGCTGTGAGACTTTTTTCTTGTCTTTGGATTAAACAAAAATGATTGTAATTCTGCTGGTGTCTATGTCCATGGTGGTGTACAGTGGTAAGTGGCAATGTATTTTTATGATTATTTGACATTATGTCAAAATACTATTTTAAGTATGAGCATTTGGAAACAGTCCCTTAGAAACACACCTTCTCTCTGCTCAAATTTGGCTGTTCAACACCCAAATGCAATTGAAGACATTTCTTTATGAAGTACTTACAAAATATTTTTTCTCAGAATTTGTGGTGAAGCAACAAAATATGTAGTGGGGTTAAAAATACAACCAAAAAATTGCAACTCCTTTTTGCTAGCACTTTATCATTATTTAAGCCATTAAGACTCCAAATTTATAAGTTTCATATAAAGAGATTCTACTCATTAAATACATTTGTATTGTCTTAATTCTCCAAACCATTCAGTACATCCTGAGATAGAATCTATGTCCACCTAAACCTCCTCTTTTGAATTATAGTATGAATAGCTTTTCCTTCAAATAACTGTTTAGATTTTATTGTCATGAGTGAATGAACTTCCCTGAGTCAGGGATGGGCAAACATCTCAAATTTCTGCAGTCTCTGCACTGGGTAGGAATGTCAGTGAGAGTTATGATGTGCAAGTGAAGAGAAGGATTCTTAGAAGGTCTATCACCATTTCTGGTCAATCCATGGGGATATTTCTAAAGGGAAGAGAAAACTCAGGACCCCAGCACAGAAAATTCTGCACTGACCTTCATCAGCTTTACCAGTAGCTTCTCCTCTGAGGGGTTGCTTGCATTGCAGTTCAGAAATGAAACAGGTCTAACACAAAACATACAGGCTAAAATTATGAAGCTGAACCTTAAGACTCTTACTATATAGAGAGAAATCAGAGAGAACATTCACATTTCCCACTGCAGTGATAGCAAATGCCCAAATATCTGCACTATTTATTGATTTTAAAAGTATATATTTTTATATTGATACTGCACTCAAAAATATCTGGACATTCATACATTTTTCTGACAAGATATTTGAAAAAAAAAATCCCCCAAACCTTAAAAGGCTGTGCAGCAGTGTTTAGATTCTTTCCCTTTAGCTAAATAAAATGAGAACACTAATATTTAAAGTGTTACCACATTTAGGTTTGGGGAGGATTATTGATTTATATTTCTGTGGGATTTATTCTGCTGATCTCTGCTTTGAGACTGAAGCAAATATCTATGCATGAAAAAACATCTTTGAGAGGAATTAATGTGATTTACCTTGAATAAATCAAACAGTTTGGGTTTGCTGCACTCTGACTTTTTCTGGCACAGTCAAGGTTTTTGCTTCCCAAGAATTTTAAGTGAATCCATACCCTGTTTTAGGACATTTTAGTGAGCCATGGCTGAAAAAGACAACTGGAGGTGCAGTGATGTTTCTTGATGGGATTTTTTTGTACAACATTTCAGAAAACTGTTGTCAGGTAGGAAAATCACAGATGCAGAAACAATTTTATATGTAACTGAACATAAAAAGAAATTTCATGGATAAGGTGTAAAATGGAAAAGCCCAAGAGCTGATGTATCATACAGGAGTCTCCTCAAAATGTACTGAAATTTTTACCAGGTTTTGGAGAGAGGTGAGACAAGTTGGCATCCTCAGGGTCTTCTGAGGTTTAAGGGATTGATTTTTATAGTGAAATCTTTCACTGCCTCTAAGGGAATGACATAGGACAGTATTTCCAAATACATGATCCCAAAAGAGGAAAAGAGAATAATTACTCCAGAAAGTATTTTCTCCTTGTTTCTCCCACCCCCAATTTAAACAAAAGTAAGCAATCCTTTTAGCAAACATTGGTTCATCGATCTTGACTTGGTGACAAATAAAAAAGTTTTTCTTTGTAATTATAGGATTAGAAGAGCCAATGATTTACCAAAGTGCTGAGCAGACATTCCTCTCCAGGGGAACTTCAAACATTTTTGTGTTAATTGGGTGTACACAGTTCAGTTTGCTCAGAAGAACTAATAGCAAGTGAAGGATAGTGGAGCAATCACAGTTCCAGTACCCCTGGAATATGGTTTTGTCAATTTTCTCCTCTGACATATTTCAACTCATGGGATTTTCATGTTTCCCAAATATTTTGCTGAAAGGACCAAATGATTAATGGCTTTTCTTCAACGCTGTTTGAGCTGTGGTGTTATGCATTGTGTCAGACCTGGCTCCAGCTGCACTTGACAGAACCTGGCCCAGGTGATGTTTGTCATTGCAGAGGAAATACAGGCTTTAAGCCAGAAAATAAGGGTTAGTTTTTCTTTAGCAAGCATTTGCACAAAATTTAGCATTCAATGCTGGTTTTTTTCGCAAGGCATGCCATTATTTTGCCTGAAGCTGAATTCCTCATGGCAATGAAGCTTTCAACAGACTTGTTACAGTTCTGGGAAAGACCAGCCTTTATTGGGAGGCTTCTTCTGGTTTGGGGAAAGCAATTTGCTCCCCTTAGTCCTGCTGCAGAGAAGGACAGTTTTGATGGATTACTCTTCATGTAAAAGCTTCTCATTGTGACCAAGAATTTCAGGAAAAAGAATAACACAAGAGGAAGTACCTCTTCCTGACTCACTCAATCCTGTATCCATATTCTGCAACTGAACTTGAGAAATTAATTGCTGGGAGGATATGACTATTACCATGGAAATCTTGTTCACATCACAAAGTTGTAGACATCCTGAGAAAGCACTTATATATGATCTTAAAAAAAAAGAAAAATCCTATTTTTCTTAATGCTTTACTAAGCATAGAGTTAAGCCTCCTATCTAAAACCCCATTACTCTGCTTTACTCTTTTACACCTATATTTATTGCAGGAAAATGTAACAGATGAGCAAGAGAACTGTCAGCTCTTTCCCAGAATTTTTTTAGAGAAAAAGGACAGCTTTCCTAATGCCAGTTATTCTGAGACATAACTTATGCCATGAGTTTAACACTATGGGCTTTTTTAGTTTTAAATATATAGATTCTTGAGACAGTGAATACCCTTTACTTACTACACTTTTTTTAAAAACAAGGTTAAATAAATCCAAAGTAATACATTATCTTCTGAAATCATGCAGAGGAAAAAAAAACAGATTAAAAATGGGAAGGCAGAGAACAAATGTTACATTTTAATCTAATTCAGAATTTGGCCAACAGAAAAAATGGAAGTGTTGAAAATAGACCAAATCTACCACATCATCTTCAAAAGGAAGAAAAGATAATTAAGTTGAAATATGAAGTTATAGGAAGAGAGACAATGAGGCAATAAGGCAACAGCCAAGATGGACTTAGAAAAACCAAATCACTTCAAATAACCCTGCTTCACATTATAGCACAGGGTTACAGAGTATTTGGGACATAGGTGGGCACTAAACCAATTTTATATAATTCTACTAATGTGTCCTAGAAAGGGCAACTGTTCTGATGAGAACAGAAGACAAGGGTTAGCTCATCCCCAGCAGCAATACCTGCTCAGCAGAGACTGGGTTTTGAGCTGAAATGAGTGTGAATTCCCAGTCCACACCAGTCCACACCAGTACAATTCTGGGCTTCCCAGGGTGGGGGCGGAGCTGAGCACTTCATGTCTTTGATAAATCAGCTTACCAGTGCATGAAGATATTCAAGATGCCTGCAGTGTGTCATAATGAAATACATGTTGCTGGTTAATTGTGATCTTTTGGGTTTTTTTTGGTTTTGGTTTGGTTTTTCTTTTGTTGTTGTTGTTGTTGTTGTTGTTTGTTTTTTGATTTTTTTACATTTAAACCTTTTTCTTCTCAAATTTATTTGCTGAGGTAGGTGGCCAAGAACTGGAGCCGAGCCACCAGCATACCTGCCAGAGCTGCTTAACACACCTGAAAGAATCTTGAGTAAGAAAGGTTTAAGCTTTACTTTCTGCAATATTGCATGGCAGTGGGAATCCTTGTGCTCCAGAAGCATCACAGGGAAGTGTGAGGAAATAGCCAGGGACTCATCTCAAAATGGTTTAACAACTGAAGTGAGACTAGGGGAAGTCTGGAAGGGGGAGAATTTTTTTTTTTAATTAAGCATTGTTTGTTTGATTATTTTTCTTTTAGACAATGCCACACTCTTCAATGGAGTCTTTCAAAATGTGGAAAGTGTTGCATTATTTTTTGGTATGTACCTGTTCCACTTGTACTTTAGCTCTGAATAGAAATCCTGTGGGGTTTGTTTTTATATATTTACTAAAATAAAACAGGGATTTTTGTGGATGCAGATCTCCCCAAAGGCCACTATAACACTAAGCACTGCTGAGTGCCAAGCACTGCCCAATGTCCCTGCCTGGTCTGGGCTCTGTGCTCCTGCAAACCTCACCTGTGTGTCACCCACACCTGCCTCACCTCCACTTACCAGGTGTTTTATGGCTGTTTTCTTTCCAGACTGCCTGGGCTCTCACTTCACCTGGTTACAGTCCATCTTTACCAACTTCCCTGCCCTTCTCAACTTTGTGAACAGAATGAAGTGTGTCACTGGGTTTTGCCCCAGGGATTTCGAGGACTACGGCTGCTCTTGCCGGTTTGAGATGGAAGGGCTCCCCGTGGATGAAGCTGATGAGTAAGTCACATCCATGAGAGGTCCTTTTCTGCCCTGACTGGAAAGAAATGCCCTCATGCTCTGATTACCCAAAGCGTAACACCTGTATAAATTATTTTAAAACAGTAATAAAAAGATAGATTTATTTGGGGGTAAGTAAGACCCACACCATCTGGCTCTAGTGACAGAAAATGTAATTTCAGGCCAGGACAATCAAATAGTTGTTTAATTATATCAGCAGGAGATGTGAAAGGAAATTCAAAGAGAATCAAGGTACATCCATGTCTGTGAAGAAAATGGGTTTTCCAACAAAGTAATGTATTCATTCCCTGAGTGAAGACAGCAATGGCTCAGGAAGGGCTAAGCCTATAGATAGGTGGAAATTAATCCATCCACTCTGCAGCATGGGATGGCTGGGAAAATGGAGATCTAACCCTGCTACTGGAAAAAAGCCATGGAACTTCTCTGTGAAAGGTTTTCTGAACAATTGTGATGACATCCTGAAATGGGAGCCTGAGTCAGTTCAATGGATTGATACCCCAGAGCTGAGCACCTGGACTCTTGCTTCACTCAGCTCCATTTTAGTGCAGAGCAGCACAAACCCAGAAACTGCAGAGACATCCATCAGCAGGTTTGTCCTGAGAATCACCCACACAGACAGTTTGTATTTACAAATTGTTGTGCAGCCCTGGGGTGAGGTTTCCCTATCAGCACAGCATTCCTACTGCCATGTGCAGCAAACAGAGACTGAATTATTGCTTTGCCACTGACAGAGATGTGCTCTTGCTTCAAGGGAGCCTCCAAACCAGTGGCTTGCCTGTCTCTCCCACAGTTCCCACGGTGTTGCAATTTTTTTTCACTGATTTTATTTCTTAGAAAATAGTTTTGGAAATCTTGGGGCTTGCTTATGCCATTTCTGTTCCACAGAAAAGGACTCAATGTCTCACAGCAGGTTTTTAAGGCATGGAAAAGTACTAGTGCCTGTAAGAGCAACCTTTTCCCATTTCCCAGAGTAGCTCATTGTCATATCTAAATTAGGAGCCCCCATAGACTTTGTGAAAGAGAAGCAGGCCCAAAATACCATCCATGTCTTGCAATGACAGGGAAACAATCCCTTCCCTGCTTGCAAAGGGAAACTAAGTGAATTTTTGGATTAACTGTTGCAGTAAATGTTGATGTAATAGTGAATGTCTAAGCAAAGAAGAAGTGCAGAGAGTTTGTGTTAGACTTCTTATACAGTTAGAGGAGCTTTTGGATGCTAACACCTCACTAGACCTCAGGTAGAGTCAGAGGAGTGTTGAGACATCACCAGTCAGGTGTTCAAAACCCTGTTCCTGATGGAGTTCACAGGTTTCAGCCTCATCCCTGGAACAAGGCACAGTAGAATTTGTGGTGCAGAGGAGCCATCAGGCATTTGCCTGCTGAATGCTATTTGCCCTCACTTTTTTTAGATACATTCCCTGGACTCCTTCCCTGGTTGTGAAGACAAATAAAATATTGTGATAATTATTTATTAATACAGACAGTGATTTAATATGAAATTCTTTCTAAATAGAGGAGGTGAAAAAGTGAAAGTGCATGAATAGCATGTGCAGAAGGGCTCCCTAGAAGGGAGCCTGGCAAGGAGCAGGTGTGATCCTTCCTGGCAGCAGATGCTGGGTTTGGATGTTTGTGCTGTCCTGGCCTTCAGCATTGTCCAGGACAAATGCAACTCAATAACAGAGCTGTGTTTTGAGTCCACTTCTCTGAAATGAGGGTATTTCAATCTGAATTTAACAGCAAGACTGTTTAATCTATGTAACAATTTTACCTGTGGTAAATGATGACTGTTTTACTTGGAGTTTCATTTACAGCTGATGTCAGTGCACAGAGATGTTGTGTAGATGATTTATCTGTACAAAGAGCTGAAGAGAGGAGAGGACTGAAGAAGAACTTGTTGGTTTAGTTGACTTTTTATTCTTACTCAAAGCTGAAGTGGTCCTGTAGGCAATTTGAGTTTGACAGAATAGCAGGGGTGCAGGAAAACACAAGGTTTCTGACTGCCTGTGATGTATAGTGGCAGGAGAAAACTGTTTTACTCCAGTGTGAGAAAAATATTTCATGGCCCTTTCCCATGGCTAAATGGTGCATTTCAATTGGGACTGTTGCATAGAAGTACAAGAAATAGAGGATAAAACTGTGTGTATTTATATAGTCCCAATGAGACTCAGGAATTCATATTGCAGAACCATTAACCCTCCATGACTGTCAGGTTCAATTTAGTTCTCCAAATCTGCAGTGAGCAAGGTTGGAACACGACTGGATCCAAGATCTCTAGGGCTGACTTGTGAGGCTTTACTTGTCAGTGAGCTGACAGTACTGAGGGGAAGTATTTGTGCACTGGCAGTGGAATTCTTACATGAAGTGCCTGTAATGTCCTTGCAAGCACCCGAGAACCACAGCAGGACAGAAATGTTTGGTCACCCACAGCAGGCAGACCTGCCCCCAGCATGCAGTTTTGCATGCAGCCATGGTTATCCTGCCGCTCTGACTCAGGGAAAGGCAGCACTCAGCCTTTCTTTTGTCTGGGGATCAAACTGAGTGTTCGACCTCTCTGTTATTTCCTCTTTAAGATGCTGCTTTCAGCACCGTAGGTGCTACGAGGAAGCGCTGGAGATGGAATGCACATGGGACCCATCAAAGATCTCTGCAGATGTCAGCTGCTCTACTAAAAACCTGACCTGTGGTGAGATTGACCTGTCAAAAGAGCACAACACTGGAGCCTCACCAGTAGTTCATTCTGGTCTACCTACCAAAAGTCATAGACAAATTCATCAGCAACCACCTCCACTTCCCAGAGCTCCTCCAACAGGCAGCCTCTTCCCGGGCTTTCCCTTACTTTGCAAGACCACTAAGCATTGCTGGAGATGTCTCCACACATCAGAAACGCAGCAGATGCTGAGTAGAAACCTGAAAAACAATCTTCTTCTGAGGCATCAAGGCCTGATTTTTCTGCACTTTGAGGGATCAAATTCTTTGTTCAGAGGGTCACACACACTCCTCAGCTACAGCTCTGTCACCAGTGAGGGCAGGGATTGTATGTTATAACAGGAGCTATTCCATGCAATGCTGGTACAAGCCTGACAAGAGTGCAGTGGGGTTCTTTAGTGCCTAATAACACGTAATATAATTTTTCATCAAGAATTGGCTCAGAAAAAACTATATGCTAGAACATAGTTTGAGAATACCAGCAAAGAGGAGCAGAATCCCCAAATTAATACCCTTATGTCCTATTTAAGCAACAATCTGATCCAATTTCCATTTCTTGTTTCAAATTAAAACCATTTTTGTTATTTAGGCCAATCTCTAATAGTCCAAGTGCATTTAAGCATTAATAATGCTTTTTAAGCTCTTTCTATATAGTCCCCAGCACAAATACAAAATAGAAGTGTGACAGCTATGAAAAGTCAATGTTTTTTTAAACTCTGAAAGGTAGGGAATTCTGAAGAGGGAAAATAGTATTTCATGGGGAACAGCTTCATATCCTTTGTGTTAGGAAAAAAATTTTAACTTTGAGGGCAGTGAGGCACTGGCACAGGTATCCCAGAGAAGTTGTGGATGCCTCATCCCTGGAAGTGTTCAAGGCCAGGTTGGATGGGGCTTTGAGCAACCAGGTCTAGTGGAAGATGTCCCTGCCCATGGCAGGGGATGGGATAACATGAGGTTTAACACACCTTTGAATCCAAGCTGTTCTAGGGTTCTCTGATTCTTTATAAGAAGCAAATCATATCTCACATGAAAGGCTTGGATTGTGGACTGTGACTTTGTGGAGTTAGGAGGAATATTTTGATGAAGTCTGTGAAATGTTAAATGCAGTATCAGCTGGATTAGGTTTTCCATGGAAGAATAGAGCCTTGCTCTGTAGTCCTCAATACTCTGCAGACACAACCAAAGAGGCAATATTTTATTGACAGCCATGCCAGGCTGCATCAACTGTTGTTTAAAACAAGAGTCGGACTACAAAACTTGTCCATGTATGCATGGAGAAGCACATTATAAATAGGTTTGGACTAACAAAATAAAGACACAAACCTTACAGGGAGGAAAAAGCAGAAGGTGGAAAGGATTTTTCAATAGCGCCTTGTTTGGATTTTTGTTGTATTTCCAGAGTCTGTGGATCCCTGTGAACAGTTCCTCTGCACCTGTGACAAAGATGCCATTGAATGCTTTGTGAATGCCCAGATCAACTCCTCCCTGAATGGGCTGGATGTCTCCTCCTGCCCATCTCCAGTTACAGGTAATAACAGGGATCTGACCGAGTGCCCCCTCCTGCCAGATTTTCTGCTGGCACCAAATGTGACCCAGCGACAATGAAGCAGGGGCTGGGTGCTTTCCTGCCATAAACCTGGTCTCAGTTTCATGTGTCCTGTCCATTTACTGCTGCTTGGGTGAGTACCAGGGGAGAAGGTGGTGGCAGACTGATTGCTGTCCTGGAGCAGGGCCAGGAGAGGCCTCTGAGATGGGGAAGGGGCTGGAGCCCATGAGGAAAGAGGAGAAGGCTTGGGGCAGATCTTTTTGCAGTTCTCAGTACTGAGTGGGGTGTGGAGAGAAGATGCAGCCAGACCCTTTTGGAGGTGCACAGGGTGCAAGGAGCATCGCTGCAACATGGAAATTCAAGTTAGATGTGTAGAATTTTTTTCTTCAGGAAGCTTTTGCCACCTGGAATGAATGAGTGATATTTGTGATGATGTCACTAGCAGGAATTGCTGAAAATATTGCTAACCCAAATCTTCCCCTAAACCATTCAAAAACTGACTGGAAAAGCAAAAACAGGCTTACTCTCTTCAGTTACTTGGTTTCTATTCTAGAGGGAAAAAAGCCCTGCTGAGGATGAAGGGGAGGTTTATCCCCATGGTCACACACTGATCTGTGCTCTGTAGCTGAAATTACAGCCCTGCAAGACCAAATGCCTGCCCTGTGGGAACGGGCCTGGATTAGAAACTTCATTCATATGGATTGCAACCAGAGCATGGCAAGGGCAGGAGCTCTGGGTTCCCAAGCCGAGGGAGATGTGAAAATCAGCATTAGCTTTTCTAATACTTTGGGTCACAGCCACAGCCTCCAGTGCTAAGGACAGACAGACACACACCCGAATCACAGCCTGGATGTGTGCATACCCTCCTGAATGCATCAAGGGAGAAGAAAATGCCCCAGGAAGGTTTGCATCAAAGCCAGCTCATTATCTTTTTTTAAGACAGCAATCTTTCACTGGGATCAGATGTCCCTAATATACAGTATTCGTAGATCCAACACACCAAAAGGAGAAATTGTCCAGTGGTAACAGGAAAATCATGCTGATTTTGTCACTGCTGATAAAGACATTCCATTTGAGTTCACTGGATGCCTCTGCTAATTTTAAATTATATTTCTTGATGATTATAGTTCTTGATGAGGAATGAGGAGAAATGAGGAGAAAAAACATTTTTCTCAATGAGGAGAAAAAACAAAGCAACTTTGAATGAAACATTTTCATTTAATGTTCACTCATGTTATAATCCTCCTGTGTAGCTGTTCTGTCCAGTTCTGACTTTGGGAAAAAAAACAAACCCTATCTGATGAATCCATAGACAAAGGATTTGGGTAGGTTCTTTATTACAGAGAAAAAATTGAGCGAAATAGGCATGTATTTGACTAAATCTTTAATAGGAATACATTCAATTGACTCCTGATTTGTCCTATTCAGATCAAACAGTGAAAAAAAACCCTTCTCATACTTTATGAGAGACTTTTCTCTTTCAGAAACAACCAGCAAGAGAGAGCTGACAACACGACACATGGAGGGTAGGTCACCTCTGTAATTCTTTGTCTGGAATGTATTAAACTGAGACCAGCTTATACTCAGAAAAATAAGCTGAAGAAATGGGAATTTAAAGAATGCTGACTGCCAGCTGATTCCTCTTGTTGAGGCTGAAACTCTTTGGGATTATTTTTTATTATTATACTGCATGTAGCTCAATAGAATTTAGTATCAGCAGGGTATAAATACTAAAGCAATATTTTAATACTGCTGCTGTAATCATAATAATATTTAGAAATAAGTTCCTTTTTGATGACTCTGATCATGTTATTCCAGGATACAGTCTAAGGAGCACCCTAAGCCATGAGTTTCTGAAGTAAAAAAAATTTTCTTTTTGCAGCATTGGTTCATCAAGGGACTGATGAAACACTGGCTGTGACTGCATCTGTGGAAGAAGGTTTGCAACTTAGAGTGAAAAAAGCTCAGCTTGCAGCTCCCAAAAGCTGAGAGAATACAAGATATTTGCTTTCTTTCTGCCCTTCTAAAAGGACTGATGTAAAACTAGATGTAATGTTTTGGTGATCGAGTTCAAGATTGAATGGGAAGGTGCAATTTTTCAATTTGTGCATGTAATGTGTTTAACCAGTGTTTACAGTGAGTTTCCCAAGGGCTGAGAATGAGCGCTCTACAACAAAACCTGTTTTCATCAAAACAGCTTTTTTTCCCTGGGAACACAGGCTGGAGCAGGTGAGCTCTTTGGCAGAGATGCCCTCTGTGGGTGCCAACCACTGGACCCACAGCCAATTGCATCTTCCCTGTCTTTAAAATATATTGAATTAATTAAGGTCAAGCAGTAGCACGAGGAAATTCTGAGCATGGTTTGTGCCAATGAGCCACCAGTTTGGTGTTTTATTTACTTGTAATGCAGAGATCCAGGCTGACACCTCCTCACTCTGGAGGCTCCTTGGTGAGTCTCTAAACCACAAGGCCGAGTGGTTGTCATGGAAGTCTTCTTTTTTTTTTTTTTTTTTTTTTTTTCCTTCCCTGCTACAATCAGTGGTTGTCTCCTGAGGAGTGGGTACTTGCAAAACCTCACTGCTGCTGTGAGAATCTGTTCTCCTCTTGCCTGCATGAGGATCAAACCATTCAGTTTGATCCCCAGACAAAAGAAAGGCTGAGTGCTGCCTTTCCCTGAGTCAGAGTGGCAGGATAACCATGGCTGCATGCAAAACTGCATGCTGGGAGCAGGTCTGCTTGCTGTGGGTGACCAAACATTTCTGTCCTGCTTTTGTTTTGTGGCTCCATCGCAAGCAAAGCCACACTGCTGTAAAGGGAGAAGTGGCACCAGAGCTGTTTGGAAAATGGCCTGGGGGTGCTGGAGCACAGCTGCCTCAGTGGGAGCCAGTGAGTGCCCAGGTGGCCCAGAAGGCCAATGACATCTGTGTGAGTAGCAGGACCAGGGCAGTGATCACCCCTCAGCACCATGAGGCTGCACCCCGAGTGCTGTGCTCAGTTCTGGGCTCCTCGCTTTAAAAGGACATTGAGGGGCTGGGGTGTGTCCAGAGAAGGGCAACAAGGCTTATGAGAGGACAAGAGAACATTTCTTATGAGGAGTGGCAGAAGCAGATGGGTTTGTTTGGTCTTGAGAAGGGCAGGCTCAGGGGAACCTCACTGCTCCCCAAAACCACCTGACAGGAGGGCGTGGTGAGGTGAGTGTTGGTCTCCTCTGCTGTGCCTGCAGGGAAACAATCAGAGGATATGTCCTCAATATGAGACAGGGGAGATTCAGATGAGTCATTGATAAGAATTTTTTCACTGTTCAGGTGCTCAGATATTGGAATGGGCTGCCCAGGGAGGTGTTGGAGTCACCACCCCTGGAGGTGTTTAGGAGGTGCCTGGATCTGGCACTGGGCAATGTGGTTTGGTGGTTTAGGGGTTACAGGGACAGGGCAGGGCTGACAGCTGTGTTGGGTGATCTGAAGATTCTCTGTTCATAGACCCCAAATCTGCCAAGCACAGAGGCAACATGCACTGACGTGTGCAACCAGGCCACTGCTTAACCCAGAAGATTGCAGAGTGGTTTGTGTTGGAAAGGCCTTTAAAGATCATCTCATTCCAAATCCCCTGCTGTGGGCAGGGACCTTTCCACCAAACCAGCTTGCACAGGGAGAGGTGGAAAGCTGGGGTTTTTGAGAACCTAAGAACCTGATTTCAAGGTTTAGCGTGCTCCTCTGTGTGTGCCATTGCCCTAAGTGTGAATCTGGAATAATGAAAACCACATGGAATTTTTTTTTCTTTTTAAAAAACAATGTTTCTTACATGTAAAGGTTTGTGGGTTTATTTGTTTTTTATATTTTTAAATTGCAGCACATGCAGAAGTTCTGGCTGTTCCTTCATAGCTCTCCTGGATTATCAAAGTAGTTTTTTACAATATTTTTCATTCTCACCTAGCAGCAGCTCCAGTGTTGTTCCATGTTTTTCTATCTGCTTCTGGGACACTTTTTAATAGAAAACAGAACTCCTGAAGGAATGAGAGCATCTGTATTTGCACTTCTGAAGCAATCTTTTACTTCCTGAAAAACAACTACTCCTGCTCCCTAATGAGGTTCCAAGCATTACCAACAAACAAAAACCTGTATTAGGAATTTTAGAAAGCTGAAAGCAAGATAGATAATGTTTCTAATCAGTCTTTGAAGGAAACATTTGGAGAATCACTTACTATTTATCCAGTCGTCTTCCTGTTTAAGCCCAAAGAAGCTTCAACATTGACAACTGTAGAACCTTCATTAAACCAAAGCTAAGTATCACTGAGAAACTCACTCAAAGGCAAATAAATTATTCTTCACAACATCCTAACTACACAGAAAAAAATATGGAGATGATTTTTTAGATAGTTTGATAGCTATTTTTATAATTTACCAAAAGGTAGCTGACAAATGAAAATAATTTTATCAGGTAAAGGAAACAACTTAGAGGTCAGGGAGGTATTTGGACTTAAGGCTGCTCATCCATACCTGGCTTTCAGTGCAGGCAAACCCGAGACATTCACAAGGAACCCAGCATCCTTCTGTGCACAACACTGGGATGCCAGACCTAATCCAGTTTAGTCTATTTGTGTGTCAAATTGACTTAATATTGAATTTCCCAATTCAGCCATATTTACACTTCTTTCATAGAATCATAGAATCCTGTGTTAGGGCTATGTAATTATTTGCATGAAATGAGATTAATTTATGAGTATCACTTTGACTACAACCGTCAATACACCACTGAGAAAAACAGGCAAATTTCTCTCCATGCTATGTCTGTGTCTTCCTGTTTTCAGAAAAAGCTCCTCTCAGCAGCCTGACTGTCCATAACTGTGCTGGCAATGTGTTTCCTGAGTTTATATTTTCTGTTTTCAACAGTGGTTTCTTTTGAGCCCCGTGACAGAGTCTTGGCAACTTCTAAAGCCAGAGGTAAGAGTCATTAAATTTTGTTGAAATATTTGGCACTCTTGACTACAGGTGAAGATGGATTTTCATTTATGAAGCTCTGTGGTGTCACAATCAAAAATCTTCAGCACAGGATTTCTGGATAATATTTCTTCTGCTGACTTGCACATCCTTCATCAAAACACTTGCTTCTCCTAATTACCATCTTTATAAATCCAGGCTGTTTGGTTAAGCTTTATAATGCTTTAAGTCAAAGTAATTTCAGAAATGCATGGCAGAAATTCAGCTGGCAGGTCAGTACCATGATGCCTCTGCTTTTTGTACAGTTACCTCAAGGGACCACAGAGGCACAGCTCCTGCTGCTCCCATCCTCTCAATAAAAGGTCAGTGACCCTCAGTTTTTCTCTTTCTTTGACTGACACAGCAATTCTTCATCTAAAAGCATCACAGTTAAAACTCTGTGCATGGTGGCAACAGGGCTGCCAGAGAATCAAATTTAGATCAGGGTCAGATAGAAGATACACAGACAATAAAACCTGAGAAGCATTAGCTGTTCCTTGCCTCCAGCCACTCATTTGCACTCTTCATCCAAGTGTTTCTGAAAGCCTCTTCACATAAGGTTTAATGATATAATGGTTGTTTCTGTAAATTACATTCACAGCATCTGCTGCCAGAAGGGTTTATTTTGATTTTGCCTCCTCCTTTATTACAGATAATTTCATGGAACTCTCTCGCAGTCTAAAACCTGTTCCAGCTTTTGCAGGTGTCTGTGCTTTGAGCACAGCCTCACCAGTAGGCACAGCTGAAAATGGAGCACCTTGATAGATCTGGAAGTTTCCTCTGGCCCCTTTTGGGTAGAAAGGATTATCCAGGCAGGCTGAAATCCACCAGAAAAATGTCAGAGAAAACTGCATATGGAGAGTAGAGAGCAGTCATTTTTTGACTCTGATTACACAGTCTGAATAAAATCCCTGTCTCCTACCCCAATGGAATCAGCACTGCTGTACTAAGCACTGGTCAAAATCACTAAATGCTCTCCTCCATTAGCTTGAATGTACCAGAAAATCTGTGTATTGTGTTTTAGGTCTGCATGGCTCCCAGAAGATTATTTGTGATATCTATTCTTAGCTAAGTGTAGAATT
>NW_005054394.1:223327-260826 GCF_000277835.1 Geospiza fortis | reverse complement strand
AAACAAAGGGGTATAAAATGTGCACCTTGCTGAGCTATCAAACCAGTGTGTGACTATTGATCCCTTTCTGCCACCTTTCATGGGCTTTGCTGTGTTCTTAGCAGTACTTTAATTTCTTTTAATCTGTTCTCTTATCCTCTGACAGGTTATTTTCAACACATACTAAAACCAGAACATCAGAGGGACAAGCTTAATGAATTTGAGTTTAGTTCAATCAATAAATTCAGCCAAAGAATTAAAAAAAAAGTTTTAAAAATATGAAAGTACATGCCCATTAGTATTTTAAAAGTATTTATTTTGTGAAATGCCACATGGCTCACATTGGCATTTAGAAAAGGAAGTGAAACCATTTGATAAGTGTTTTCATTTACAAATTAGTTTATATAAAAAAGGTTTAAAAAGATTTTAAGTACCTCCAAATTCAACAAAACATGCCTGATCAACAATAAAGTGTCAGATAATCTAAAAACAAATACCAAATTGATTTTTAGGATAAAGAATCTCCTGAAAAGAATTATTTTTCAACTTATTTTCCCCTAAATATTTCCTTGTGGTTACAACCCAGAAAACCCTTCAGTCACCCAGCTCTGCATCAATCAATTAATTTCTTCTTTCACTGATGTTACTCTCAGTTTTAGAAACTTCAGGTGAACAGACACTTTTAAAGCAATTTACTCAGCAAATGACATCTCACTCGTACCTTATCTCTCAGTACAGCTGACTAAGCAGCAAACATGATTTTCAGCACCTGGCAAAGCTCTTTGTCTCAGTACATAGAGAATTAAAAAAAAAAACCACCAAAACAATCAGCGTTAAATTGGATATAGTTAACCACAGTCATTTCTTCTGGAAGGCAAGAGATGTGCATAAATGACCAGTGTGGATACTCTGCTTTTCCAATTTTCCTCTCAGATACTCCTTCTCTATGACCATCAATTCACACTGGTTCTGCCTGAGGATATTACTCTCACCAGCTATCTAAAATTAAAATCTTGCTGTTTATTTTCTATTTCTTCTGCTGCTTTCTTTTTTCTGCTTATTCAGAAGAAGATGGATTTATGGAAGCTTTGGTCCCAGTGGAAGAGATAACCACCTCCCCAGCCTCATTCCCAGGAGACAGTAACTCAATGCAAGTCAAAATTGTCTCCACCAACAGGAGTCCTGCAGGCACACCTGCAAGGACAAAAGCAAAAGGCAAGTGAAAAATTAATAACACTTTTTCTAATTTAGAGCACTCCCCTATTCCTGTTTACAGCTATCTGAGGAGTCAGCATTTTTCATGGATATGTAGAATGAAACTATTTCGTTATTTAAATCTGGAGGTTGCATACAACACAGAAATAATAGCACTGACTGCCCTGGAAAGGGCACCTCACTGCCACCTGACCAGGAAGGCTTAACTAAGCCCTAATAAACAGCCTTCCACTAAGAATGAACACATTTTAGGAGACTGCAGTTGATCATAGTTTAGAATACGAACTTTTGGACACACTCCTGAAAGAATTATTCTACCTTCCCAAGTGTAATCTATGCATGTGTCTTCTCCAGAGACAAGCCCTGCAAAGGGTGGCCTGAGCACAGCTTCCTCTGGCAGAGCTCTGGACCTGGCACTGTCTGAGAGGGGACCTGAAGGAAAAGGTAAATAAAGGGCTTTTTCCCCATTACATCTGATGAAATATTCAGCAACCTCTGTATTAAAAGCAGGTATGTATTACATATAAATATTATAGTTATTTTAAACCAGTTAAGCACACATGTATTGATACTTAGAAGAACAGGAGGTGGAGACATCTGCAAAAGCTTCCATCACTTCAACCTCTTCTGCCAGTATGCCGTCAGTAACACTTATAAAAACCACTAATTATTAGCGTGTAAGGAATTTTTTTTCATGTAGTGCAGTATCTAAAATGAGCTCAGGGAATGTTTCTCTCTGCTTTTGTTTATTGGAAGTAATTTAATCACATCTCTAAGTTGCTTTGTTTTATAAGCAGCAGCAGCAGCAGCAGCAATAGGAATTTTCCTGCTCTTCATTCTGACCTTTTGCCACAGTCCTGCCAGTCAGACTTTTTCTCACCATTTCTGATTCTGTTCCAATTCCTGCTCAGGGATCCCAGAGATCCTAAGACATTTCAGACCTGTCATGGCTATAAATCTACACTCAAGGACTGTCTCATCCATCTTTTTAGGCTTTCCAGTGGAGAGAAGCAGCCCTGGAACTGGAAAAGAGCAGAAGAATAAATACCACCTTTCCCCAAACTGGAAAATACAATTTTAAAATACCAGCTTTTAGAGAGCACAGATCAATTCCCTGAGCCTGTGGTTTATTCTGGGATTTAACATGAATGAATCAAGACCCAGGAAGGCACATGGGCAGAATTTCCTGTTGGAAAAAATAATCCAGGATTGACCCTGACAGGAGCAGGGAATCAGTCTAGAGCTCCAGAGGGGGAGATGGGATTACTCGTGGGAGAAGGGAGGATGCAGAGGAAACAGAAGCCCTCCCTCCCTCCCTCCTTCTCCTGCAATCAGCCTCCCTCCTTTTCCTGCAGCAGCCTCTTGCATCCTTTCCCAGCAAAGTCCCAGAACAGGTCCCTTTGATGTCTTTTTCCTGATATGGAACATTGTGTTTTTTCAAATCTTATGAATAATTCCCAAAATATCAGTTCCTCCTGAGTAGAGGGAGCCACAGACTCATTAGGATTGGGATTTGGTGATACCAAAACCCTCAAGCAAGACAATAGCCATTACAACAGATCACTCCTGCATTTGGTCTAGGGGCACTGCAGCTCACATTGGACTATATTTCAAATGAGATTAAAAAAAAAAATATTGTTTCCTTCAGCAAAACATGGTCATTGCCCAGCTCTCACTGTGGAAGCACAAGAGGTTAGGACTGTATTTTCCAAATCACCAAGACAGAAACCACTGAGTACTCAGCTGAGTTTGAATATTCCAAAAGAAAAAATTCACCTATGAAAGATTACAAAGGACTGCTAAGTATTCTCATTGCAATTTGACTTTTATGTTCTATCTTCATAGGAATCTCTCTCCCCTTTAAACTGCCTTGCCCTTTTGCTGTCTTGCTCAGCCAGCAGTACTCTAAGAGCCATAATTCAAGGACAGAAGCAGTAATTTAGAGGTGGTAAAATGTTGTCCTTCAAAGTTTCAGATAGCTCTGGAAACACTTCTCTCTTCACAAGAGAGCCCTCAAGCAGTGAGAACACGATGTGTCAAATAACAACTTTGCTTTGCAGTGTGTGAGCGATTGACCTTTCTGCAAGAGAGAGGACGTGGAAGAGTGGAGAGGGAGCTGCCCCAGCTTGGAGAAATGCTGTTCTGCTTAACTGGGAGATGCCCAGAGGAATTTGAGTCCTATGGCTGCTATTGTGGCCAAGAGGGAAGAGGAGATCCCACTGATGCACTGGACAGGTGTGGGCTCCTCTGTGTGTGCCATTAACTGTGGGTGTTACTGTGGTGCCCATGGACCAAGGAAGATCAGAACATCATTTTCTGGGCATTGTATAGCTATGGAGCAGTAGTGAAGTCACATTCTGGAGAAAAAAATCTACTTAAATACATAAAACACAAAATACTCTCATGTGACTAAACCACATTCTATTGTTGTGCCAATATTTTGGAGAGGACTTCCTAACTCCAAGTAAGAAAGGAGAACAATGGGAGGTAAGCAGAGCAAAGGGAGGAGAACATCAAAGGGATGAGGATAAGGGTGACTTGGCTCAGAGGTGGCATGGAAAGTGACTTATGAAGAGAAGAATTAACATCCACCCAGGGCACACTGTCCTCCAGAAGGGAGCAGAGCTGGAGCAAAGTTCTGTCAGAGCTGCAGCCAAGAGTCAGCAGGGCTGACCATGAGGGGCAATGCAGACAATTCCACAAGTAAAAACATCTCTGGAAGCGCTGTATTTACAGCTAAAAATCTCCTCCTCTGGGGAAGTTCGTAACAGTTGGGGCACATCAGGTCCAAGTAGAGCACACTCCTTTTTCCTGCACTCATACACAAACAAGACAGCCCAGGAATGAAAAAATTTGATTAAATGATGGATGATCTGGGTATCATGATGCAATTTTCAGATTTCTAGCCAAGATTTGAACACCGGAAGACACTTCTCATGGCAGACCAGGTCATGGTTACAATTGTAATTGTGTCTTAAAATTAAAATACACTCCTGACATGAAAATACACATGACATGAAAAGAATTAGGAAGAGAAAAATGAAAGTAGGAACAAATATAAAATAAAGTAGGAACAGCTTAGGTTGATTTTTGTTCTTCATAGAAAAAAAAATTCCAGAGTATGAAAACTAAATTTTTTTAGTTTTAATGGGCATTGAAAATAAAGACAGACAAATAATTGTGAGAGTTCTGGGATTCAGAAAGAGTAAGTATTTTCCATTTACTTCTACTGTTTATTTTAGATGCTGCTTCTCTCATCACTGCTGTATGGAGCAAGTTAAGAAACTTGGATGTCATGCAGAAAGAAATTTGAGATCTGAAGTTGTATGTTTTGATCACACACCAAAATGTAAGCTTGTGTGAGAGGAAATTCTCATGTCCTGATGACAGTGTATCAACATGACAGACTGAATGACACTATGACAGAGCTGCTAGAGCTGAGTACGGAGACAGAAATATTTAGCTTACAAAAAATTAGCAATGTTTACTATAAACTTGAACTTTTGTCCTAGTTGAGACAAAGGTTATTACACTGCTGCGTATGTGACCAGTGATGTGGCCTCTGCTGGGTTTCAGGGTGTCCCCAGTGGGCTGCAGTGGATCCAGATAGCGCAGTCCTGCTCGGAACAGACTGCCCGAGTTCCCAAGCAGTCCCCAGCCACTGGCTACCTTAGCAAGTTTAAGTGATATCAGCTCTAGTGATTATCAGCTCATTTGTGATTTCAGCTCTTTGCTTGCTAGGTGCCTAGGGGGACGGAGAAGGCTGTGTGAGGTTCCACAGGAGTCTTTATTGAATCTTCTGTGAAGGTTCTCAGTGACAGCTCTTCTGCCGAGCTGGGCAAAAGTTGGGGTTTTTATAGGATGTGGGGGTTTTAGAAAGTGTCCAATAGCAGGGGTCAAAAGGAAAGTGTCTCATAATCTTAGAGAGAGATAAGCAAGGGTCCAAGGGGGAAAAAGGGGCTTCTAAGGTCCAGTCATCATGACTAGGCATTTCCTATCTTAGACTGCCGAATGCCATGGGGGCATTGCAGGACCTGAGCATGCTACACAAACTTAGATTCAGACATTTTATAATTATGGTCAGAAGTCAGCTACGTGTGTCTTTACATTCACAAATTCAACTAAAGCCAGCAGAACCTTCCACTGCCCAGCACCTTGGTGCCAGGCTTTTGTTTAGGTAATTCATGGTGACTTTGGAGAATAAAATTCATGGCAGATTTGAGAATTTTATTTTCAAAACCTCATCTACCCGTGGCAAATTATACATGAAGTAAGTTCAACAGCTTTCAAAGGTGAATTGTGAAACTTCTCTTTCAGGCATTGGCCGGAGCACGTGTGAGAAGCTCCTCTGCGCCTGCGACGCGGCCGCGGCCGAGTGCATGGCCTCTGCCTTCTTCAACGCCAGCCTGAAGCTGCCCCACGGGCAGGGCTGCAGCTGGGAGAAGCTCTCCTGCCCAGGGGACTCTGCTGAAAGGCCTCCAGCAGGCACCCAAACAGGCTCACAAACAGGCACAGGGGCTTCCAGCTCCGAGGAGAGCAGTGAGGAGGAAGGAGCCCCGCGGGGAGGATTGCGGAGAGCCAGGAGAGGGACGCGGCATCACTTGGGGAATGCCAGAACTGGGGGGCACGAGGGCAGATAACCCTGAGGGCAGAACACCACCCACCTCCAGGGCCTTGGGAAGGGCCAGGAACAGCAGCCAGGCACTGAGTACCTGCCCTCCTCATCCTCTACACGCTGCCTCACACTCTCCAGCACACAAATGACATAATCATAGACTAGGATTAGGTGTTAGGCTGTATTAACTCCTTATTATGGGGAGGTCAGCACTATGGAGCATCTGTCTAGGTCAGATATTACATTAAATAATTATTGGACAGTGTTCTATATAACTTCACTTGATTTTTTAATGTAAAAACTGTTATTATCAGACTGACTTTTGTTAACTGTGCACTTGGTTCAGACTGGATCTTGCTGATGGTGTCCAAGTTTTCCAGGTTTTTAATTAAACCAACCTGCAACTACTCCAACTCCCTCTGCAGACATTTTTCCTTTATTGAGCTTAGCAGGAAACACCCAAAAGCAAAGCTAAAGTAATTACATGAGAGTTCCTTTGCTCATTCCTGTCTATAGCAGTGTGTGACTCCCTTCTGAAGGAAACAGTAGGTCCAAAATGCTGGACAGACCTTCCTCTTAGGGAAGCCTCTTCCCTCTCTGGCGGCCAAGTTAAGGACATGAGCAGGAAACTTCCCAGCCTGGTACAGCCCTCAGACTGTTACTCATTATTGCTCTCCCATGTTGGGGTGATGAAGTCACAATGTGCAGGCCAAGGGTGATCAAAAGAGACTTCAGCACCTTGGAATGGCTGATAGGAAATGTGGAGCATAGGTGATTTTTCCCCCTGTCCTTGCAGGAACAGACAGACTCAGTTGATCAATACCTGGCTCCATGGCTGGGGTCACAGCCAGAAGCTGGGGTTTTGTGGTGATAGGATGATCAGCACAACAGCAGACCTGTTTGTGTGAGATAGGATTCATATTTCTCACATGGGCAAGAGGTCTTTGCTCATGAGCTGTCAGGGCTGACTGACAGGCTTTAAAACAGCCTTGAAGGGAGAGAGGTGTAATATCAGGCCATGACAAACCTATAAAGATCCCTTCCAATCTAATCCATTCTATGACTCTATGACTCACCAAAAAATGTTGCTACAAACTTCCCAGTGATTCATTCAGCTGCTCGGAAAGGTCTGGATTTCTTCTCCATCACCTTGTTCTACAGGACTGAACTGTGTCACCAAGGTATTCCTACAATGACTACAGCACGTACCCCTACTATCCAATGATTGTAGCATGTACCCTCATGCTGGGTGCAGAGATGCTGTCTGTGTTCTTCCAGATCCTGCTGCAGTTCACTAAACCCCAGCATGTGATCCTGTGTGAACTGAACAGTGTGAGAAGAGCAGGTGAAAATGCCTGTGAATGTTCTTGGATGAGCAGTTTATACTGGATAAACTTCTGGCTGGTGACAAGCTCCCTTCAGTATTTTTCCTACATTAAAAGTGCAAAGGATTACTACAGTGCAAACCCCCCCCAAACAAACAAAACCCTAAACAAACAAACAAAACCCCAAACATTATCACCCCCCCTCCCCAACAAAGCCCAAACAAACAAAACCCACCACATAAACTCCCAAAATAAACCCTGAAGGTATTTAGTCAGGTGAATCCCTCTGGATCCCAGTGGCTACATCTTCAGCCCTAGTGAAAAAAAACAACAGAACAAAAAGACTTTCTTTGAAGGAAGGCAGAGGTCAAATAAGTTATGTGAGAAATTCTATTTGCAGACAAGATTTTAATTAACTCCCCCCTTATACTGTACAGAAAAAGGACATCGCAGAACTGAAGCAAAATGCCAAAACTGCAAAATGCCCATTTTTGTCCTATACTGAGGATGAGCTCTGCATTACACTGCAATTTTTATCAGCTTTTATTATAGGGATGAAAAATTATTTTACATTTCACAGAATTTATAAATAAATAGCGCAGTGAGAAAGTGAGACAAATGATGAGCTGAAATGTGGAAAACTGGCCTGTAAGCAGGTGAATGAATTGCACTGCAGAGCTGCAATAACATCAGTTCATCTCTGACAAGAGTGGTGCTGCTGCTCTGAACACTGCACCTTAAAATAAACTCCCATTCCTTTCTGCTAATTATTACTGCCTTCATGGTTATGCAAACATTCACTCAACTATGCTGAAATTTCTGACTGCAGAGATAGGAATGGATCATTTAGTCAACGAGGTGAAAGAGAAATAACAAAATAAATATGCTTTTGTTCAGGCAATGTTGTTATTAATTCCTTTGAGCTTTTTTCCCCAGTATCTCTCTTTCAGGAAGAGTTTAACATCCAAGTTGTGCCCTAATTACTACCACATGAATTGTGATGATAAAGCGAAGTCTTAAGTAATCTAATCATGATTAGCTACATTTATTCGCAATCAGAGATCATTGCTAAAATAATTTTAAAAATGACAAGCAGATCAAAAAGAAACATTTAGCATAACTTTTTTCTTTCTTCTCTCCTTCTCATAGGCACTTTACACCATATTTTTCATAGATTTGGGGCACAGCTGGCCAAAACATAGCTGTTTCCCAAAAGCAAATAACTAATTTATTAACTACTAATCTACAAATATTTCCTACTTCAATATTTTAACTTTTTAATCATTGAATTCTTTTCCTGTCCCATGGGCACTGACACCTTTCATTAGACCAGGGTGCTCAAAGCCCCTTCCAACCTGGCCATGAACACTTCCAGGGATGGGGCATCCAGAGCTTCTGTGGGCAGCCTGTTCCAGTGCCTCACCACCCTCACAGGAAAGAAATTCTTCCTAACATCTAATCTAAACCCACTCTTTCAATCCGGAGTCATTCTTTCTTGTCTTATCTGCATGCCCTTGCCCAAAGTCCCTTCTCAGCTCTCCTGAATCCCCTTTAGGAACTACAAAGTGCTATAAGGTCTCCCCAGAGCCAGCGGAAATCATGTTCCTCCAGGATGAACAGCCCCAACTCCATCTGTCCCCACAGCAGAGAAGCTCCAGCCCCTTGACCAACTTTGTGGCCTCCTCTGGACAAGTCAACATCTTTCTTGTTTTGAGGGCTCCAGAGTGGGATGCAGGACCTCAGGCAGGGTCTCCCAAGGGCAGAGTAGAGGGGGACAATCCCCTCCCTTGCCCTGCTGCCCCATGGGGCACTGGGTGCAGCCCAGGACACCTTTGGTTTCTGGGCTGCATCCAGAGCACATTGCTGGGACTTGCTGAGCTCCTCACCCACCAACAGCCCCAAGTCCTCCCCAGGGCTGCTCTCAATGCATTTTCCACCCAGCCTGTGTTTGTGCTTGGGATTGCCCCGACCCCAGCTGCAGGACCTTGCACTTGGCCTTGCTGAACCTCATTAGATTCTCACAGCCCTCTCAAGCCTGTCCAGGTTTAATAGTAAATAAATGTAGTAGTTCAATAACAATGCAATGCTGTAATATCTGCAAAAAACCAAATGGGTGTGCAAACTGAGGGCTATTCTAAATGCTAAAAAATTAGTAATTGACATAAAAATTGTGAGCAATAAAAATTAACTGACACCTCAGAAAAGATTAATTTTTAAATGTTGGTTTATTTTATTGCTTAAATATAGATTGCACAGTGTGTTCTTACATTTATTGAAACTGGTTCATTACATACAGTACAGAATATATTACCATTGGAACAACAGACAAATTAGCCCTACTCTGGTTTTGGACAACAGGCTATTTCTACCTTTTAGTATGACCATGAATTTAATCTATCTTAAAGTGACTCACTACCAAAAGCTGTATTTTTTTCGAGATGACATAACAGGAAAGAGAACCCCAAGCAACAGCTGGAATACATTTAAACTGGGTACCAATTATAACCATTAAGACAGTGCTCAGTGTGTTGCAGATAACACAGGGCCAGTTTGCATAAGGAGCTTTTAAGTTCTGCAGCTTGTCTGAAGAACATAAAGAGAAGTGAAACAAAGCAGCTTTGTACTATACAACAAACAGCATTCTTAATTCTTTTGGTTTCATTCATTGGCTCATATAACAGTAACTACCAAACCAATACATTTTACAGTCACTCCCATCTCCCATGTGTCTAGAAAGGCCAGAGTGAACCAATTATCAACTTACAGACTCCTCAGTGAACCAATTATCAACTTACAGACTCCCTGAATTTCCGTAAAGGAAGAAATGAAATATTATATGAACACACAGAGTGTTACAAACTCTTTACTCCCTGCACTACACCTGCACAACACCTGCATTTCCCAAACTGAATATTGGAAACACAGAAACCTACCATTACCATAAAGGAAAAATACTTCATTAACAGAACAGAAAATGAAGTGCTGAATCTAGTTTTTCCACATGCAGCATTCATGCAACAGAATTCAATCACAGAAACAATCCAGTATTTACAGCACAGTCTCCATACTGCACAAGTGCAAACAGAAGTACATTCTGTATTACTTAAGACTCTTTCTTTTTGTACAAAAGTGCCAAGTGTTACTCTTAAAAAAATGACAGAGTGGGTAGGTTTTTTACATTGTATCCCTATGTTGGATGTACTTTTTAAAAAATTACAGTCTTTATACAGGCCAAAAACTCTTAGTCTTACCTTAAAAAAAAAAGGGAAAAAAAAGTGAAAACTAAAAGCTAGAGTCCTATTTATGTGTAGACTGTGGTCTGATCAGGCTGACACGCTGCAGCAGTAAAAATCACAACGGAATGCTGTAGATAAGGGGTTGTTTCGTCATCCACTAACAGCTGTGATTGCACTGTTAAACTGAAAAGAAGGTCTCAATTACCTTTTGAGCTTTGTGAATGCTTTCTGAAACTCAGCATGTCATCTCATAGGTTTAAGTAGCTGATATTTCCCTATGTCATGCCACATCAGGCCTTTAAATGTAGTCCAGTACAATTCTGGACTACTGTTCAAAAAACTTAAAATCCTCTTTACAATGGATTTGCAAATGCTTCAGTCAGCAAATTAGCAGGGCTAATAATCCTTCAAATCATGACTTATGCAATCAAAGATTAATTTAGGTTGGGACTTCTGAAAGTCATCTAAACCAAGCTTCTGCTCAAAGCAGGCCTAACTGAAGTTCAGTTACTTTCTTCATGTTCACTGTTCATCCAAAACACTTAATTAAATGTCTACATTTATTATTGGTATTTGAGAGCATTCATTCATGTTTACACTGCTGCAGTCAGATTCAGATAAATTAAGGGACTTCAGATTTACTATTCATGGCATCAATGAATGCAGTTTTTCTTTTTTTGCTGGCAGGATTTAGTGAGTCATAAAGACAAGCTTGATAATTATTATCAAATGTCCATGATTTACTTTATCAGTTTTACTTTATTTACATTTGAATAGTATATGCTCAGATACATAAACCTATGAAATTTACCTTAAAGGTTTGAGAAATGAAACAAAAACAAACACAGAGATGCATCTCTAAAAATGCTTTTGCTTGAAAATATATGTAATAAATTCTTGATCTTTAAATGGTTTCATTGAGTTTACTTTCAATTTCTAAAATATCACTAAAAAGCTGTTATAAACTACAGAGAAATGTCTCACAGAATATAGTTTTAGTATTTATGATTTAAAATGCCCTCAGTTTATTTTCTGCTATACTAAATATATCTCTCCTGTATTTATACTAAAGCAGACAGTAAAATACTACAGTGTTTTCAAAAGTACAGTCTGTAAACCATACATCTTAAGACACGAAATATATTGCACAATTCCGTGCTTCAAGAGGAGATTTCTCCTCTCTTATGCAAAGCTTAAGATTTAACTTTTAGCAAGAAACACAGTACACATACTGGATGTAGCTATCTAAAAAGCATGTTATGTGATGCATCAAAATATACTTAACAAGTGCTCATTAATTCATTCACTGTATTTGAACACATGTAAGGTGTTGGTTTTTCCATCTATTCCAAACCAAACAAGTTGAGCAGCTATGACAGCAGGAACAAGAGGGAGCTCAGGTAGGGCTCCCCTGGTTACATTGAATGAGATAAAGCAAGCCAAAAGCATTCTAGTTTGACATAGAATTGAGGTGGAGGAGTAAAAAAACCAACCAACCAAACAACAAAACAACCAACCAAAAAAAAACCAACCCAAAAAAACCCAAAACCCAAACCAAACCAAAAAAAGGCTTTAATAGGTTTTTCAGTTACAATATCTCAAATTTAAGGAATTTGAAGCAATACAAATTCCTAGAGTAACTGAAATATTTACCTATATGGCAAGACAAGTTTTAAATCTTTTACATGTACTCAAATATGAAAATGAAAAAAACATGGTCTGTGAAAAACCTAACTCAAAATATATTACAGAATAAAACAATTCAAGACAGTTTCATTAATTTGGCTAAAGTAATCTGTATTTGGCTCATGTCCATCATTATATTAAAGTTAGATACAATAAACAATAAAATTTGAAAACTCATCTTGTTCTTTCTATTGTACTCTACTCTAAATAATGTCCAGCAGACTTCAGAAGACACTTAATACACACAAAGATCTGGAAACTTCATCTCATAGACTGGAACAGAATGGTAATGAGGATGTCCAGCAGTCATGGTCATCGTTCCTGAGGGGCTGGGTGGAGGACTGTGTGAGAAGCACAACCAATATACAGAATTTACACTTCCATGGATTGCTTTTATATGAATTTACACACTTACAGGAGAGAAAAAAGATTAAACTACCTCCCCATATATATACCAACAGTATATCATAAAATAATAAAATACCAACAGCATTTTATCTTAGACCTGAAATTCTAATTAAATTATCATGCCCTGAGGATTTTTATATTCTTGTCTGTGTCATCAATTTCACTGATGTTACAGAACTATCAAAGTGCATCTTACTGCTAATAAATACTATTTATCCTGCATAATGATGTGCACAACTCTCTCTAATAACACCATGAACTACTTGGGGTGCTCAATATCTAATTATTTTCTCAACCAGATGCAGCACTGGGAAAACAACAGCATCCTGCAATACTACTGACAGACACAGAGATACTGTAAGATCCAGTGACATGGTTTCTGGATATTCTCCACTATCAGGAAGATTCAAAGTAAGAAAATCGAAAAGTTCTCTTTTTCAGTGTGCTGGTTTTGGCTTGGATAATTTTTTTTACAGTAGCTGGTATAGGGTTGTGTTTTGGATTTGTGCTGGCAACAGTGTTGATAACACAAGAATGTCTGTGTTACTGAGCAGAGCTTACACAGAGTCAAGGTCTTTTCTGCTCCTCACACTGCTGGACCAGGGTGTGGGCTGCAGGTGGGCAGGAAGTTGGGAGGGGACACAAATGGGACACCTGGCCCCAAGTGACCCATGGGATACCCCATATCATATGGTGCCATGCTCAGCAGTAACAGCTTTAAGGAAAGAAGTAGGAAAAAAGGGACATTCAGAGTGATGGCATTTGCTTTCCCAAAGAGATTAGCTGGAGATGGCTGAACATCTGCCTGCCCAGGGGAAGTGAAAGAATTTCTTATTTTGCTTTGCTAGCATGTGTGACTTTTGCTTTACCTATTAAATTGTTCTTATCTCAACCCATGGTTTTTCTCACTTTTACCCTTCCAATTCTCTTCCTCATCCTGCTGAGGAGGGTTAAGCCAGTGGCTACACAGGGCTACATGGACCTATCAGGGCTAAACTACAGCATTCAGTTAAAGCAACTATTTTCACCCTATTCCATGTGTTTGAGAACACTATGACATAACCATCTGAAAACAGCCACAATTGGTTAATATCATTTTTCAGGTATGATATTGTTCTTGCATAAAGCCTTACCGGATGGTGAGTTCCAGTATCTGTGCCAGTCTATCGTGAAGCAAGTTTGCCTAGGGAAAAAAAGTTAAAATTGAATTATGAACTCCTAGATATTGAACTGGGCTACAATGGGTGTGCCAGGCCATACTCAGGTGAGTGTGTTCCACACTGCCACATGTAAATCTAGGCCACATTTCTTAATTTCCTTTCTCACTGCTGCAAGGATTCTGATCCTTAAAGATGTATTTGAGATTGAGTGAGCCTGTCCTGGAGTGCCAAGAATTATAGAGCAAATTCTGCTGTGGCAGACAGTTTAACAAACCTGAAATACATTTAGTGATTTAGAATATATAGTGGGTTAAATGCTGCTCCAGTTATCCCAGAATGAAACAGAAATGGACTTTGAACCTGGATTTCAAAGAGAGCAAGAAAGAAGAATTAAGGTGAAGAATGACAAGGTACCCATTACCTTCCAAATAGTCTAGGAACAAATACAAACACACTTCAAATTACTGGAAACCCCCACCACTGATAGCAGTGGAGACAAAACAAAGAACTGAACTTCTAAACAAGTAATAGCAGTAGTGACACAACAACTTAAATCATCTTCAGTCAGCACATGCCCACTAATGACTACACTGATATCCTCAGTGCTAACATTTTGCAGAAACTCACTTTGGTTTCACATTGAGCTGCAATTTCTTCAAATGGTGCTTTTTGGAACTTTTCAATCACGAGACGCCTCTTTTCCTTTTCCTGTTCTTCAAGTCCATTGTTATCTTAAAAGAATAATAAAAAAAAATTAAAGACAAATGCAATCTTTGCCTATGAAGTACAAGAAATATCAAATGTGCACTGCAGAAGTGAGTAAAGATTGTGCCTGAAGTGACGCAACCATTCTCAAGTGATCTGTCATCTGGCATTGCTCCTAAAGCAAAACACAGATAAAGTTTCAGGGAGATGGTTTGAGAACCAAATTTTTCCCCTTTCTTACTAAGTTTTTAATTAAAAGTAACATCCAGGTCCCCTTTTGCTTTATTGCCTGCACTTCTCAGTTACTGCACACAGGTTCAGATTCAAGAGGAAACAAGAATCTGCCAGTATCATGCTGACAGGTGGCCAGAATTTTCTTACTGTTCAGAATGTGTCTACTGTTCTTAACATCAATGTTTAATCCAGATTTTAAATAGCATTTTGGTAGACTGAAAAGCATTAATTAGCAATTACTTATAGTAATATGAAATAAGGAATATGGATAATTCTGTGCTCTTACAGCCAGATCACTTGTCAGAAAAATATTCTTTTAAAAACCCTCAGTTCTTTAAAATACACAATGTGTAATTTACAACCTATTTTTTGAATGCATTGAAGACCCAAAAATCTTAATACAAAAAAAATACTCAAGTTACCTCATAAGTAATCACTCAATGTAACTTGAATATCTCACATTTATAGCTTTGTCTGTATTGCAAATGCAATAGATGACAAGCATTTCCAGATGCTTTTCATTCAGCCCCATTAACTTCAGAAAATGAATTCACTAACATTATGAAGATATCATTTCAGAAATTTAGAAATAAATAACTAGAGTTCTAAATAAATTTACTAGCTGAAAAAAAAAAAAAAAGTAGTATTTTATGTTATTCTGGCCTCTCCCTTTTCTTCAGCAATTCCATAGTAATTGTGAACTATGCTGCACAAACACAACTGTAACAAATCTTACCAATGGCTTTCTTCAAAGCTTCAAAGGTGATTTCTTCAGTATTATCAACCTAAACATATAGAAACAAAACTCTCTAATCATCACATATAACACATAAGCTTCTAAAAATTAAGGAATATGATAAAGCACAGAAGGCCAAAACAGCCAGAACTTTTCTGCCTTCCAAGTCTCCAACAACTTCATTTGGACTTTCTGTGACAGCCAAGAGATCCCTAATTCACATTTTTAAGCCACTGCAATTAGTGAGGAAATTTTTATCAAATGAGATCAAGGAAAACTTTCCAAATTGTACTCAAGATGCTCTATGGGAACAGTACTTTATTTAATGGATTTGAATTTTGGCACGAGAGTCCTTTAGGTCAAGAATAAGCTATAGTATTTCTATACTGTGAAATCTCAGTACTGGTTCTTAAGCAGCTGTTGCCAATAACATCAACTGCTTCCTGAGGCTGACTGAGTTACCAGCAATGTGATGCTAAAATGGGAGCTGACAGTGGAGTGCAGAAAGTGGAGAATGGTTACTGCTTTAGGCTAACTTTGTACCATGATGGATCCAAATAATTTGGTGCTTACACCATAAAGACTGGAGTTAAAGGGCTCTTCATAACAAGCTGTGTCTGATGCACTGAGAAAATCTGTTCATCTATTGATAGGAATATCCATTTGCTGCTGCAGATGCACTTCACCAGGAATTGCTTGAGGATGCAAAATTACCGAAGTGTTTCAATTCATTATAGACCTAGTTTCTGTACCAGTAAATATATTTATAGTGAAGCCACCCTCTTGGCATTAGGGGAGAATGTTTAGATGGCAGAACAGTCTTCACCTGAACATAACATGGTTTCTTGGCTTGAATTTTCCCACTTCAATCCTTCCAACATGTGAGCAGGTCGCAATTTTATTCTTCCTGATAAACACTAACTCTTTAGAATAATCCAATATAATTTAAGATAAGGGGTAAGGTAGCAAAAAGTTCCTTTATTCCATTCAGAAGATTGTGAGTTCTTTCGTTTTTTAAATTTATTGGCTTGAATGACTGTTAAGGGAAAAGGAAGTAGCTGTTTCCTTATTACATTAGAGTTATGTCATGAGCTGCAGCTGTAAATTATATTTTTCTAACAGGTTTTACTTAATAACCATGTATTCTCTACCTCTAAATAAATAAAAATTATTTAATAATTTTTTGTCAAATATTTGTTTGTGGATATGGCTACATATCAAGAGTATTCAGGTTCTGAAATCATCTTTTATACAACTCACATTTGGTAAATGTTAGTTGTTTATGGCTGCCTTTCATAGTGCTAGTTAACCTCCACATTAGTTGCTGATATTACCCAGCATTATACTTGGTTAATTAATACTCCAGAAGCACTACCTGCATTCACAAGTGCTTTCACCTTATGAATGGAGATAACTATGGAATAACTCATCTTCCTGAACAAGATTCACTACAAGACTTGGCACCACAAAAAAACTTGGAGTCTCCTGACAGAAGAATTGCATTTGTATTGTATAAAATAACAGCTATTTTATGGATAAACGGTCTTCTATCTCAGTGCAGAAATGATATCATACATCATTGTGTCCTAAAACTTCCATTAATTAAGTAGGTAATCCTCTCAATCATAAAGATTTATGCTTGGTTTTGTTTTGTTTTTGCAATTGAGTTCTGCTAATGGTTATGGATTGCTATACTGACTAATCTACACAGCAAGAAAACCAGATTCCACATATAGGTATGAATGTGCAGTCAGCTAAATGGAAAATACTGGTTTATCCTTTGCCTTGTAAACAAACCTCATAAAGCAAGTTAAGGAGGAATACTTTGCTTTCTCTGTTCCTGATTAATAAAATTCATGTTTTTAAGAGATAAAAAGGAATTAATTATCTAAGACAGTGGACTACATTAAGATCACATTAAGCTGAGAATCCATAAAAAGATTTTATCTACAACTACTACATCCACTTCAAATTAGTCAATGTATCAGTGCTTGACATAACATCAGAATAACTTGAAATCTGAAATGGAAACTTCTTTCATTTCATTCTACTTACAAGGGAGTTGTTCAATTACACGTAAACCACATTTAGTGAGTGATTTTAAAAAAGAATACTTATGTCAAACAATCCTGTGAGGAGCATTTACTAGCTTCAGAAAGTTAGAGATCTGATTGTCTCACTTATTTTTCAAACACCTTTTTATTGTTTCTATTTTTATCTGTATCCTTGCTAAAGCACAAAAGCAAGAAGTGAACACGAAAGATCATCTGAGGTATAATGAGCACAAAGCAGAAAGGAATAATAATAGTAATAACAATAATAATAATAATAATGATAATAAAAATAATGCAAAACATATCACTTCTGTCTAAAGTAAAGCTTGCTCCTTTGCTATAGCTTAATACTGCATTTTTAACTAACTCAGTCCACACATTTTGCTTTGTGTCTCCAGGCACGTTGTGCTTGAAGATGTCAAAAGTAGGAACCATCTGTACCTCATCTGAGGTACAAACACCTCCATTTCAACAGCTCACCTCCACTGCAGCCAGCAGAAATCTACTTAAAAAAATCAGCAGAACCTTGAAAAATATCCAGTAGAAGTAGAAATTTATTTTAAGAAATACTTCAAATGAAGTGTCAAATGATGTGGGATAATTTTAATTATAATGTGGTCTTCCTAAGGGGTAATTAACATCAGCTCCTTACCCTACATATGAATGTTTTGTTGCTACTTTATACTTCCTGTGCTGCATGTCAAACTCCTCTGGAGAGGAACAGTGACACAGGTGCACACAGCCTGCCCAGTCTTTACCTGTCCCACTCAGAGACTGCAGGTCTCTCACCAGGCTTCTATTTCTCTAGGCTTGTATCTCACAGCCCCAGGCTGTTGAACAAGTCTCTCAAATACTTCAAATGATACAGGGATACAGATGCTGAAATTTATTGTATCCCTCAAAAGGCAAAGAAAACATTTTAGAATATTTACTCATAAAATACCAGTTGTTCACCATGTAAATAAATGTATTGCTAAACCATAATCTGTAGTACTATCTGTAAAAACTGTAGTGACAAGTACTTGACCCTTTTAAACAATAATATATTTATTTTTATATTTTATTTTTATTTATTTATATTTTCTAATTTTTTATACAATAAGAGTGTCTTTGACAACACATTTCTGCAAATACTCAACTTAAAAAAATAAACCCCCCAAAATACTTAATATTGCTAGAATAATCAGATATTTGACTTCAAGGGAATACTTCAATTACATTCCCCTCTCCCACCACTCAAAATGCTGCTTTAAAATAATCTGTGATTTTCATACCTTATCCTCTATGTTGCAGCCAGACAGAATATCCACCTGAAGAGACACTGTGTCCACCATACTCTTCCTCCTGGAGAGTCTGTCCTCATCTACCATAAGAAGAAATTATTTCACTTTTTGCATAACACTCTTGAAACATGTTCAGTCAAATTTCTACCCATCAGATGCAGATTTATTTCCATATGCCTGTTTAACCCAAGATCATCTATTTTATCATTTGAATTGTGAAAAATGATACATTTAGAGTTACTACTCTAAATTACTAAACATGAAGAAAAATAACCTTTTCATAGTCCCTCCCTCCTCTCATTACAGATCTTTTCAACTTTCCTTTGAAAGTCCAGAATTTAAAAAACTGATGTCTTATTCAAATGCATAATAACAACAGAGCACATGATGATACACAGCTGTAAAATCCTTTACAAAAGCCTTTTTTTTATTGTGAAATTGAAATATTAATGTCTTAATTTTAAGGTATTCTGAAACAGAAAAGGGCTTATTGGAATATGATTCATTGACAGAAGAAACAAAGATTTCTGAATGGAAATGAACAACAATCCTTCCTTATTCTTGTTGCTACAAGTACCATATTCAGCAAGTCTAAAAATCTACTGGGTGAAAAAAAATTCTCTCAATTTCTCACTTCCTACAAATATTTTAGCAGGTCCAGCTGGCCTAAAAAGTTGTAAGAATATGACCAACTGTGCTGATACTAAAAGAAGCAAAACAATTTAATTAATGCATAAGGAGATAATGATCAAATGATCCATCAGTTGATGGAATCTCCTTCTGTGACTGCAGTCCTAGGACATTGCACCACTAGTGTTTTCCCATTTTTGACATTTAATATATTAACAAAAGATCTTAATGAACAGTAAAAATACATTTTAAGACTTCTCACAAAGATCCTCTGGCAAACAGACACTTGAGTGGCCTGACTGTGTGTGTCATTTACAAAACCATGAATTGCAATGTCACATTTTAGATTTTAGCAAAGATCAAGCCATTTGGACCTTGCTATTATTATCTGATGACTTGCACTGCAGTCAGAAGCAGCTACAGGCACTTGATACTAAAAAAAAGAGAAAAATTGTAAAACTCCCCCATGACAAGGCAATTTATGCTGGCTCTTCTGCAACCTTTGTTTAAACTACTTCTAGCCAAGCAAAGTGCTTTTGCAGTGCAAATATTGAGCATGAACAAACAGAATCCATTCCAGCAGAGCTGAACATGCTCAGCTTTTAAAAACCAAGAAATAACTTTCAGGAGTCACATAAATGAAATGTCATTTTAAGATCAAGAGGCAGTGAAAGAACAAGATTAGTGAAAAACACCTGAATTCTACTAGTATTTGCCAGGTTCTCAGAGACCCTGAGAATTTGAAATGGCATGCTGAAGGATTTACTGAATTTTTAATCCCTGATGGCTCACTGGTACATGACCCAGTATATTCCAAATCTGAGGAAAGCACTTCAGCCTGCAAGAGAAAACACCCAACAAAACCACATCTCTGCTGCCATCTTGCTGCTCTCTCTAGAACTGACACACAAACACCAGGAGATACATTTTAGGGACTACTTTGGACAGAATTCATTTTTGTAATGGATGCCTCACTAAACTTGCATATCAAATATGCCCATTTATCTCTAATTTCAACATATGAAGTGGGTAAATATTTGTGACAATTACCATTTTTTCTCTTATAAAATACAGTGTTTATCCACACACATGAAGGAGCCCAGGAGCTCGAGGACAGTGATGGAGCCCCACTGGCCCAGCCCCTGCCAAGGCTGTCCCAGAAGCCTTGACCCCATTGCCTGGGCAATGGGAGCAGCTCTGTGCGTCACCTCACTGACCAAGGTGGGCTCCATCACTTTTGACAAGGGACAATGGCTTTAAACTGGAAGAGGGTAGATTTAGATTAGATATTAGGAAGAAATTCTTTCCCATGAGGCACTGGCACAGGTTGCCCAAAGAAGCTGTGGCTGCACCATCTCTGGCAGTGTTCAAGGCCAGGTTTGATGGGGCTTTGAACAATATGGGATAGTGAAGGTGTCTCTGCCCATGGCAGGGGGCTTGGAACAAGATGATCTTTAAGGTGCCTCTTTTCCTAGGTGAAAGACTCTATTCTTTGTGCAGTCATCTTGAATGGCCAGTGATTAAGATGAATCATCATTCTTTGAACAACTGAGGGCTTCTTCCAACTTTCTACAGGCTTTTGTAATGTCACTCAAAGAGGTAATTAGTACCATCACAAAAATGATACCTATGGCTCTACTACCTGCTCAGGAAAACAAACAGGAAACTATTTTTGGTAGAGTACAAAATAATGAGCAAACACAACAGCAAACCCACAGCAGCTAACATTGCTACAGACATGTCAAGGGGAGAAACAAAAAAAGCATAAGGAAACACTAAATCCACTAAGTACAACACAATTTCTGGCCTAAAGGTCTTTAGGCCTTCTAAATGCATGTTTGACTGCACATCCTATAGGGACACACCACAGGGCAGGAGACCAGGCTGACCTACAGCTCATTTTTACCTTTTGACTTGTGTTTGCATTTATGAGGTTTTTTGCCTGATGGAAATAGAGTCAAATTAAATCTATATATATATGTAGACAAAAAATGACTGAAAGTCTTTTGAATTAGTTTTCTCCCTCAAGTAAGAAAGAGAAACGGGTATAAAAATTTGCAAATACGAATGTCTTTCTAAGTTGTTAAGAAGTATCAAGACATGAAACAAAATCAAGATGACAAAATTAGGTTCTATAAGTCATTGTTAAGCATCATAACACTGATATTTGGAAATAGTAGAAATAATTAGGATGAAATATTTATTGGCTTTTTGGGTTCAACCCTAGGTTTCACAGGAATATACAAAAAAAGCGATTGTTTCTTTATTAAGATTAATGATCTCTTTCAAAACACTACATTCTAGCATTATAATCATAATAGCAGAAATGTAACATTTCATTGCAGCAAAAATAGAAAAACTTAAAAATTCTAAAATATTCACTTGGTCCTGATTCAGTTAAATTAAAAGCTTGGGAAGCTCAATATTCCACAGGATCAGAGATTCATGAACTTAACTGGCTATGGTAACAGTCAAGAAACAAGTTTTGGTTGCTGCTCTTTATAAAAAATTACAAAATCCCTGAACCCATCTGATTCACATTTACTAAGGATTAAATATGGCAATTTCTCATCACCTGCAGAGGCAGTTAATCACACTTTCAGCTAAACTCAATTAATGTTGATGTCAGAACTTGCATCTCTTCCTGTGTGGGAACGCATTTTTAGCAAAGTGTACAAGAAAATCTTACTGAGGTCATTTCGGTACAAATATATCTGAGCTTCTAGAAGAGGCTTAACATAAATTTCAAACCAGGCTATCTTCCTCACTCCATTCTCATTCACTCAAAGCCTGTAACATTTCCTCACTTGCTGCCCACCTCTTCTGCCAATACTGGTTTTAGGTGCCAGAAGAAAGAAGCATAGGAACATTTTCCTTTTCAGTAGACAGCCAGCAACAGAAAACAGACACTGTGGCTGTGCTGGAACATATCACTAATGTGTCTGCTTGCATTTGGGACAAAACCACATCTGCTGTCTGGAGAACTCGATTCCTCTCACAATAACTATCCAAAAGAGAGATTCAAGAGTAGGCAGCAATGTCTCTGAATCAGACTGCAAGAGAACACATCTGGCATACACTATCTGTATTTGGTTCTTTCCATGTGTGAGCTAGAGAATACAGAAATCACATTTTACTGCTAGGTACTTTTAAAAGGCCATGCTTTGGGCTGGGGTATCCCCTAGTCTATTACAATCCATTTATATATAGTCACAAAACAGACATGGTTAAGAACAAATTCTTCAATCAATTTTTTTTCAGTGATTTGCTCAATTGGCTGTCGAAAATATATTAAAAGCCAAAACCACACAAATGTCACATACTAGCTAGTCCTTCTCACATTATTCACTCATCCTGTGTAGCACCAACTCCCACAAACCTTCCTCAGGTAACACATTATTTCCACTTTTACCTGACACTAAGCTTGCACAGGTATCTGAGGGAGGAAAATATCTCATTCTTGCTTAAATTAACATCTGCTCATCGGCAGTTTAACTAAGGCAAATAAATCAGCACAAGACCGTGTGGCAAAAGGATGGAATATCTTTCATCCAATGTTTACATGAAAAGGATAAAGCAAGCTGACTTGTGTATTCTTTCCTCATTTTCTAGATCAAGTTAGTACAGGTATTCTTTTGAAGCAGAGACTTTATTAAAAAGAGTCAAAGCAGGTTCTAGGACCTTCTGCCTCACTTCCATTCCTTAAGGAAAAAAAAATCTTTGAAACTTCTTTGCAATAATACAGTAGCTCATGAGAAAAAAAAACCACCTTGAGAAGACAAAATTATCTGATTAGGTTTTGTTGCCAAACAGTCACATTACATTTCACTGCCACACAACACATTAGGAAAACATTCTTAATAACTGGTACTAAGTGGTGTTGCTATTAATCACCACTTACCTGTTACCTGGGGCACATATGGAACTGACAGTCTTTCCACATTGTATCCACTGCCTCCTAATGATTCTGCAATCTTGTTTGTCAGGAAAAACAGATCTGTTTCATCCTTCTCTAAGGATTTTGGAAGACTGTCAAAACATACATTTGAAGTTATTGTCGACCAATAGATATTTGTTGGTTAAGTAAAATATTTTTCTAATGTCTGTGAGCAACCTAGAAGGATCAATCGTAATGATTTGATGGAAATAAAGCTCGGTCAGTTTTTTAGGAATGAATACACACCTAGAATTAGTCCACTGAAAACCTCTGCAGTATTTTAGATTAGTTTAACACTTCTTGTTTATCTGAAATATGTTCTTCACCTATTCTGCTACATCTTGAGAGAATATGATCTCTGTTAAATAAAAAAACCTGCACAGCAACAGTAATACTAATAGTAATTAATTAATTGTAATATTTGTCATTTGTCAGCAGTGTGCCCTTGTGGCAAAAAAGACTGAGGGTATCCTGGGCTGCATCAGGAGGTGGAGGGAGGAGATCCTTGCCTTTTATTCAGCTGTAGTAAGGCCACACCTGGAGTGCTGAGTCAGGAGCTGGGCTATCCAGGACATGTAGGGAGCCCACCACAGAGCTCCACAGGGTCACTAAGGTGGATTATGGGCCTAGAGCATCTCTCCACTGAAGACTGAGAGAGCTGGGCCAGTTCAGCATGGAGAGGAAAACGTGGATCTTATAAAGTGTACAGCTCCCTTAAGGGCAGGAGGGTGGAAAGGCTTCAGAACTAAGCAGCTGCTCTGTGACAGAACCAGAGGCAATGGGCACAAACTGACACACAGAAGGTTCTGCCTGAACATCAGGAAACACTTTTTTGTGCAAAGGTGAAGGTGTGACCAAGCACTGGCACAGGTTACCCAGAGAAGCTGTCGAGTCTCCATCCCTGGAGATATTCCAAAGCATTTGGATGTGGTCTTGCACAGTCTGCTCTAGGTGACCCTGCTTAAGCAGGGGGCTTGGACCAGATGACCTCAAGATCCCTTTCAGCTTCACCCATTCTGTGATTTAGTGAACATTTATTTCACTATGTTAGCACACTGAGCATCCTATTGTTTATAAATGCCTCTGACTACTACAAAAAAGCCCACTTTTTTTTTCCCCTGTAAGTGTACATGCTTTTAATGCTTGGGATTCTTCTGCCTGTCCAGAACACCATAAAACCTCTAATTTTTTTCACATATGGAACATTTCTCAATGATGTATGATTTTTAATAGCAAAATAGGGGCTTCACTGTCCACTAATTTCCATTTTGTATCTACTTACTTGGATTTGTCTTTGAAAATTGTTTCTGGTAGAAAATAAGCTGCTTCCACACTTCTGGTTTCAATGACCTGACAAAAAAAACCCCATGTCAAATAGTACAAATGGAATAGTTCCATAGTTGTTTTCTTCAACACCTAACCTTCACTAACATCAACCTCAACACAAATGAGACATTTGGGATTTCTTTTAACCAGGGAAAGAGACTGTGGCTCTCACCCTTTAAACTAAAAATCTGGTTCTCATGGTCTTGTGCATGTCAATACTATTTTACCAAAGACAGTGGGGCCGTAAAGTCTTATACCAGATGGAGATCTGGATCTTTATATATGGCACCATAAGCAAAATAAAATGCTGTATCTTGAGAGAAGATTATTTTCTTAATAATCTTAAGAGTCAGCAAGTAAAGTCACGAGAGACTGAAGATCAAGAACAATGTCAGTGGACACAAACAGGGGAGATGAACACAACAAGCAAGCACCTGACACTAGTTATTTACTGATTTTACAGTAGACTGTGTATTGTTCTAAATGACCTGCAGTATTTAACCATGTCTTACCTTGCTGACATGCTGACAGAAGGCAGGCACTGCAATCATCTGACTCAGGAAGTTTAGATATGCTGCAACCAATGCCATGACTCCACAACGATTAAACATTGGCAGATTATCCTCATTGATGATGGCAATGTCCTGAAATATAAGGAGGAGCACCATGTTTTCCAAAGTTAGCAGGCTGTACTGAATACATGGAAATCAAACTTATCATTGGTAACAATGTATGACATATGATGTTTATCAGCTATTACTTAATATTTGATTTAAGATCTCTCATCTTAAAATTGTAGTCTTTTAGCTCACTTGTGAAGTAGGAATATATTAATCTGAAGTTAGAGAGCTTAAAAGATTCAACCATTATGAAGAAAAATAAACTTACTCAACTCAAAATTCTGCTTCTTAGACAGGAAGTACAGTGACTGGTAGTCTCTTGTCCTTACCGCCTGTTGATCTTAACATTTTCTCAGGAAAATTAGAAACAGCAGTTTGATAATAAAGATCACCCGTGTGAATCACGGATACAGCACAACAGAGGGAATTATTTAATGCATATTAGCACTCCTATGTTTATTCAGATTGCATCATTTTTGCTCTAGTAAAACTCCTAATGTCATTCCCACCAAGTAAGGATTTGGTTCAATGACATGTTTTAAAATTAAGGATGCACACTGCATTTCAGATGTTTTATAATACAGCTGCGCATTTGGGAGTAAGGTTAATGACAGAATATACTGGGAATGCAGAGTCTGATTTCATCACATTTCCAGGGCACATGTTAGCAGTACTTTATTATTTTTGATTTCAACACAGATAAATTTAGTAAGTTATCCAGTTTCCCTGAGGACTGTATGCAAGTATGAGTTAATAATTGAACCTATTAAGGAAATGTTAAAGAATAAAGCCTAAAACACTGACAGAATATTACTCTAAGGTAAGATTAAATAGAGTGGTTTAGTAACTATTCCCAACCAATCAATTAATTATACACAAGTTTTCATCCCGGGTGCTGACAGTCCATACATTTTATACAGAACACAAGATCATAGGCTGAGAGAACACCTTGTCAATCTGCTAATGAGTATCAGTGATTCTAACAAATGTTTCAACAAATATCCACATCTGCTGTTTTTCCTGAACAGCACATGCTGTGGAAGTTTGTTACAAAACCATTTAGAGAAAGTTTCCCCATCAGTAAGTGGTACATACAAAGTGCACTTCCTTAGTGATCAATCAAGTTCAGACCAAATTATGAGATTTCCAATTTGAAGATCAATACACAAAACCTCCCCAGTTCTTCACATCTCCAATTACATATTTTAACTGTCAGTCAATGAACCCAACACAGACCCATACCTGCAAGGCAATCGCTAATCGGATGAGGTCAATAACCACTTCTTCATTGGCCAGTTCTATTGTGGTAAGAGCTAGAGATGTAAACAGGAGTTCAAAGTTCTTCTGGACATTGTCTTCTTCTTTGCAGCCTAGGTAGATGTGTCTGTACAACTGCTGACCATGCTATAAAAGACATAAAAAGGAAAATGGGTATTAAATAATAGAAAAACTTAGGTTAAAAAGGATATTTGAAGGTCTTCTGGTCCAACTCTCTACTCCAAACAGAGCCAACTTTGATGTTAGATTGAGAATTAAAAAACAAAAAAGGATAAAATACATGGTGTACACATACATAGAGAAACAAGTACATGATTAATCAAGTAGACTTCAAGTTTCTGATAACAGCTTCTTTATAAACACTGTACTGTTCTATTCTATGCATGAATGTACAGATAGAGATGATACAGAGAATTGCATGATTACTGCACAGTATCAGATGTTAGAATTCATTTCCTGTTGAAATATTAGAGAAAAAAAAATTGCACATTTATGAAAAGGAGAAATCAGAAAGTAATCTTGAAATATTTTTCAAGAACATTTGAGTAACTGATGAGCTCCAAGTGTTATCCTTGTGAAGACAACAAATTTGTTCATTGAGCAACTCCCCTCAAAGAGCAAACCAAGAAAAAATTCTGCTAGAAGGTGTTTCAGAAGGTGAGCAGGGCTCATTTACTGACATGTGTAGGGAGGCTGCAGCTCTAGTGAAGAACACAGGCCATTTAATGAAAGACTCTCCACTTCAAAAGTGATTTTCTTCTCATGATACTGTGCCTAAGCAAATCTCAGTAAATAAACTATTACCTCAACACAAAAGAAAAATGCAAACACAAGAAACACAGGATAAGCAGCAGGTGCTGTATGGAACACAGAGCTCAGTACCACCCCAGCATTCCTAATCTGTAGTGGGGTACAAGTCTGTATCAGCTGACACAAATAATTTTCAAGATCTAAAGACTAACTCCAGACATATTAATTCAGCTCTAGAAGGAAGCAGAAAAGTGATTTTCAACCTCTCTTTTTCCAACAGGACATATTTACTTAAGAAATAATGATAGCATTGCTGGTCTTTTCATTACTTCTAAAATCAAAGACTTGCTCAAATCCACATTGTATTTAGAAAATAGGGAAACACAGCTATCAGCAAAGCACAGAAGCTACTACAAAATAAAGGTTAGCTGTTTAAAGACCCAGTATATTTGGAAAATAAAAGTAATGAATTTTTTTATCCCACTGATAAAGAATGGCACTTAAATAGGAAAATAAATGATTAGGTGGATTTTATCAATATGTATCTTTCTAGAAGACTGGAAAATTCAACAAGTTAAATATTTCCCTTCAAAGAAAGGACAGATATAAAATGAGCAACTGGTCTGAGACAAAGAATTTTGTGCCTATGTTTGGTTCCCTTCCACCTGGGTGTGATACAAAATTGTCTCAGGATCCCCATGTAGCATCAAACAAGCCCAAATGGTCATCCAGTTATTTATGAACTTCTGGAGATGCCTCAACCCTGTCCTTTGATTATGCAGAGCATCTGGGAGGAGCAGGCTGCTAATATGCACATCTACACCAGGTGAGTAACAGTATCACACAGATAATCATTGACTGACTTCATTTCCCTGGGTTAATAGATTTTTTAGCAGTCTGTATTCTCTTTTCTTGACCTGTGAAGAATTTATTTTCCTCTTCTGCCCCTTTTTTCAGATCAATATTAACAATTCAAATATTCAGTTTTGACAGCTACAACTTTCATCTAGCAAAATACATCTTATCCAAACTGCTTTAAATCATAGATATTAAGTTAATGAATTAAAATTTAATTCACTTTTTAAGACACATTACTAATAATTACCAGTGTTGCAGTATTTTTTATATTTGTATTATTCCAGTTGAACATGTACTGGAAGAATATTAACTGGACTAACTTATAGCAAGAACCTTTATCTTGCAAAGTTACTTGAACGCTGTACAACTCTAATTTGCATATTATTACATATGCAGTATTTTGGCCTACTTCAGTATTTTCTGTTTTTGTTTACATACCTCCACAGATAAACCACAGTCAGGAATGACAGAGCATAGTAACAGCTTTATGTATCTTTCCCACATAAAACCCAAGGTGTCTACTGTAAGCAATTTCACTCCACTTAAGCATCATCTAAAAAAACCCAGGATTCCTTTAGAGCCAAATATACTGAGAAGTCATCTGGTACGAAGTCTTGTGAAAATAATCTTTTAAGAAGATAGCTGTTTTGTGCAAAGTTAACTTTCTCTGACATCTTTACCTAAGACACAAGTCTCTGTACCACAGCTATAAAAAGATTTCTAAATACAAAATTGTTTAAAAATACAGCAAAATAAAAGCCAAACTAGTGAAAAACGGCTACTAAGCAAAAATTAAATGCTACGCAGGGATCTAACAACAGGGAAGTCTTTTCAGAATCATGGTTTTGACATACACTGTTCTAATTTCATGCATCTAAATGTTTTAACTGAAGACATAAATTAAAATTTTATTGCATGGAATCATCTTTCAAATATCTAGAGAACCTCAACAATGAAATCACTGTAACTTGATTACAATAATTTGATACTGATCTTTGTGACTTGTTGCAAAACCACAGCTGTAGAAGAAAAGCAAAACCACTGGTTCAGTTACTTATTTCTAGATAGGAAAGTGATGTTTCATTCTATTACCTTTTTCATGAAGCTCACGTCTTGCCTTGAAATCTTGTCTCGTTTTATCTTTAGATCAGAAACATCTGGTATTATTCTACAAATGAAAGAGATGTGTTGTTTCAGAACAAAAAAAGAAAGTTGGAAATTAAGAGAATGCGGAACACAGGAACTATTCAAACAGATCTTGACCCAATTCCCATTTTATTATATCCATGCTTAACAAGGATATTCAAATTTCAGTTCAAGATGGAAAACCAGAAAGAGGATTATGATAATCATGTATTTTTTATCTACATAAAATAAAAATTAAAATAAAATAAAATAACATAAAATAAACATAAAAATAAAATTCTGTCTTCTACATGGCTAAACTATGATATTTTTAATGATTCTTTAAGGTACTGTGCTCTGAGGCTTACCTGTAAAACTCTTGCCATGAATAAACGACACTGAGCACCATGCATTTACCAAAACAGTACATTAATAATTCCTATTAGCAAAAACATTTGACAATCAACAGTAGTTTTCATTCAGGTGATGCACTGGAATTTCAAGCAGGCAATAAATGAAGAGCAGTACCTGATCCCTCTGAGCTTGGCTCTGTTGTCGTGCCGATCGATGAGGTTGTGCAGGATTTCCAGCACCAGCTGCCTCAGCTCCGAGTCCTCCATGAGTGAAGGAGACAGCAACGGGTCCAGAAAGGGGGCAGGAAGTGCATTACTTATTGTTGTGGCTTTGTATCCTGAAGTCACCTGTTCATTGTTTGAAATAAAATTCATGTGGCATTAGTGCATTGTAAGAATTAATCACAGCTGTCACTTTTTAGTGGGATTGCTTTGGCATCCACAAGGTAGATTCAAATTGAATTTTTGTATTAATTTTGAAAATTCTTGACCTCAGTATAAACTTGGAAGGATGTCAGTATACATTTTCAAATTAAGTCACTCACGCTAAAAGGATTTTTCAGGATCCTTTCTTTAAAAACACACTTTGTATCAAAAAATAAAGGTATGATTTATGATTTGGTTTTTTTTCATATGGCCTATAAGAAAAGTTGCAGGGCATAAATTGAAGATGATAGGAATTCCAGTCAATAACTACAATAGAGATTTTTCCATTTCAGGTTATGAGCTGTTCACATATGGTAGAGTAAGCTCATGTGAAATAAAGAATGTGAAATCAGGGCCTTAATGTACACCTCAAAGATTATGGATACTATTTCATTGCAAAACATGAAGTAAGCAAATATCACGTTCTTAAAAATCTGGTGCTATAGTGTTATTTCAAAAATTAATACTACCCTGACATGTCTCATTCAGTTACTTTTAACTAAAGCAAATTCTGCAGGTACACAAAGAAAAATAAACTTCTACCTAACTACTAATTCAAATTTTAATTAGCTGAACATCTACAGTAGGCAGAAATATTTAAAATTTACCACCCCTTAAAATGGAGGTTACCAGAATATTACAATCTCAAAATATTTTACAAAGTACATAAAACCTGTTGAGGATGAGGGGAGCAAAATTATTCAAAATTTAATTATAATAAATGCAATAGTATTTTCATCCAAGGCTTACATAACAATTTATATATATTCCATACTCTTACAGTTTTTACATGTGAGCTGTGTTTTACTGGTTTTGACTGGGATAGGTAATTTTGACAGCAGCACATGTGCTACTGTGTTCTGGATTTGTAACCAAAGCAGTGCTGGTAACAGAGATGATTTGGCTACTTCTGAGCAGGGCTTACACACCTCCAGAGGAATATCCCATATTAAAATGTGTCACGTTCAGCAGCAGAACAGGAGGCAATTTGTGAGGGCTGCCACTGCTCAGGGACTGGCTGGCTATCAGTTGGCTTGTGGTGAGCAGCTGGGATTTTGTTTTATTTTATTGTACTTTTTCTCGTTTCTTGGTTTTGTTTTTCTTGGTTTCCTTTTTTTACTTACTAAACTGTCTTCATCTCAACACACTTCTCTCACTGGTACTGTCCTGGTTCTCTCCCCATGCCCCTGGGGCAGGGTGAGTGAGTGCCTGGGTGGTGCCTGGTGCTCTGGGTTAAACCTGAGTGGGCACAGTGCCCCCAGCTTACCTGAGGGCTTCCCAGGGACGTGGCTGACAGGAGCACCAGGGGACAAGAAGGTATCTGATCAATCATTCTGAACATGGAAAATTACTGATATTACAAGCAGCAAGGCTGCAAATCTAAGAGAACACTTTTAATGAAGTGTAGATTTTAACTGCCTGTACAGCATTAACTTGTCTGTCTGTATATGCATGACAACGGACTAATTATTCTTAAATATTATTCTTTTGTAAAGAATACATGATGTACAATGCTGGTTTTTTTCCACAATATTTATCAATGACTAATTTATTAATCACCAGAACAATAACTTTCACACCTCTGTGCCATGATGGGATTTTACTTCCATATTCTAAAAGATGCAAACCAAAATTCAGTGTACAAAATGTTAAATCCCTTCCACATGTACACTCTGACTCCCTTAAAGCAAACTTACAGGCTATGTAGCACCCAAAATGATTATTCTTACCTGTTTTAATGGAATTTTAATACTGGTGAGATGAATACTGTCAGGAACAGTTTAGACATAACTGAGTCTATGTTTATGTGCAAAATGACCACCTGAGGTCCTTCCTAACAAGTTTCCTATCCTTAAACTGCAACTATGAATGCCTTGCTCTTTTGCAAACCAGAGACTAAGATTTCAGATTTCGACAAGCCAAGAACGGTTTAACCTATTTGCCTAACACCATACATAAGTTTCATGTCAAAGCAGAGACAAAAACTCGTTTTCCAGGAGGACAATCATCTGCTTTAGTTTGTGAAATCATTCCCCTATTTGAGCCACTAAACAGTTCTCAGGTTCTGCAACAAAACAGGCCAGGATTCCACAGGCAAGAGCCTCCTTTACTACCCACTTTCTGATTTTTACCATCTGGGTCTATTTCCAGAAATATTCTTTGAAGATTTACAGCTGAAAAATGTATTTGTGATAAAAAATTCAATCACACCTTACAAGAAATTTGGGAAACATTAGGAAGGAAAGAACAGCTGTGTCTGAGGTATCCATTCCTATGGTTTTAAAAATATTGGCCATTCTACTAATTACCACTTTTCCATGCTCAGATATGAAAGTCATTTCACTTTGATGTAGCCAGTACTGCTGGCAGAACTCAACCTACTGTAGGATGTTCTTTTGGATCTGCAGATCCAATTACAAGTGACATTCACTGAAGTGCTCTAAGAGGTGGAGATGTATTTCTTGTTCTGTTTGTAATGTAAGTTGGAAAAATGCTTTCACAATATTACACAACAGAATTACAGGTCTATGCAATATGAATATATGTTTATTTTCATAGTCCAGCGTTGTTGTACTTTATATGTAAATATATAAGTAAAGTGAAACACTGTGTGTTTATAACATATTATACTGATCACAAAAGGCTTACCATAAGTAAAGATCTCAATAACATGATTTGAATCCTCCTGGTTCCCAAATCTCTACAATTAGAAAAAAAATTGCAAATTAGGTTTTCTTGTATATCTTTGAAATATTATTCTACTCTAGACACTATTCCCATTTTTGACAAGTGAATACAGCAATCTTGGAAGGGATGCTGGATGATCATAGATAAAGGAAAGTATTTCCAACGGAGCTGCAATAATTAAATGTTTTTGAAAGACACATTTATAGGAAGGCTGAAAAAATGGAGCACATTCAGTTGAAGGAAAAATTAAATGGTATTTGTGAAGGAGGTATAAATCTTAATGTTTTATTCAGAAATCTCTAAAATGTTTGACCACTACAAGCTTGATAGCTTGTTATTTTCACAAGCATCAGCACTGAAAATTTCTTCTGGAGTCTTTTAAGAAACGTGGACATTTCTTCTTTAAGCCAGACCCCAAAACTTTGAGACTGAAACAAAGTTATTGGCAAAATCAGTAAGAAAAACTGAAAGATTCCTCAGCTTTCATATCACAGGAAGGTACACAAAACACTACTTGACCTGTTCTTCATCCGTTTTCATTTCCCTCCTGCAGGTACTAAAAGTAGCTGAATAGCTGAAGGTACACAGTCACTATTCTTGCAAGGTCTTAGGAGATAAAAGTGCACTTGGAATAAATCGTTCCATTCACAGAGACTCTTTCAGGAAAGTAAAAAAGGTACAAGCCATTTTCTCCATTAAATACTGTAAAGGAAGATCAACCCTCTTCACAAAAGTTGGCCATTACATAACAGTGGAAGCTTCTACCTTAATGGGCTACAACACTGGCTGTCTATATCATTCAAATGTCTTGGGCAGCTGAAATCAGAATTCTAAGTAATGGCAAACTTTATCAGCAATCAGAAAGCCTTCTTTGCTCAGAGTGACATCTGCACATCATACTAACACACTGCTCAGGCACATGTTTACACAGAATCTCATAAATGGAAAATTACACAGTTATAAAAAAAACCAAACAACCACCCCCCTCAACTGTTAATCCAAGTAGAGAATTTCATATGGACTGGTTCTTGAAATACCTCCACAATGAGTGACAACTGCCTGGCACAGACTTGTGTCTTCCATGGAATAGCATCCCATGCTGCAAGGATACTGTATGAAAAGCTATAAAAAACTGGAGAATGACAATGATTTCCTACTTAATCTATTAGGGGATCACTTATGTGGATGTGGTGCAAAGTGTCTGTGCACATCTGGAAACCACAGCTGCAGCCCTTTCAGGGACTTCCCCAAACTGAGGAAATAGTCTTTTGAACAAAATTATTCCTGTTACAAGGAAGAGTATCCAGTGTAGGGTGACTTTTAAATGGTGGGTTTATTAAGTCTGTCCACTTATAGCTTTTTCCTATTTCTGAATACATAGGAAAAATCCAAAATTCACTGGAATTTCTGCAGTTATTTCTTAATCTGAAGTCAACTTGTACAGAATTAAAAAAAAAAAAGAACAAACATTAGAAATAGTTTGTAAATTATGCAATTTATAATTGAATTCCTGTCATTCTCAAAACCCACATATAAAAATTATGGAATTAACAACCATAAAGTTCATAATTTCAGAAAAAATTGTACAAATGCAGAGAGAAAGAGTATTTTAGTGAAAAATAAACGACCTTCCAATCAGATAATTTTTATCAATAAAATGTCTGTAGGTTGATTTCACATTGCTGACACTGAGCTTGTCTTGGTTCTGCATAGTATTTAATACAGCCCCTAAGGAGTGAGAATTTGCATTTCGCTTTTCTTAATGTTCCTCACTTCTTAATTTATCAGGATCCTAAAATCTAGATTTTTAATTTGAAATTTAAAAATACAGGATATACAAACCCAAGGTTACTAGGATCCAGCGATTGTGAAGTTGTTCCCAAAACAGGTACTTTGCTCATAATGAACATCATAATCTCTGATCTCTGGTAATCTGGTAGATTGCTTCCAAAAAATCCTAAATAAAAACAGAATGAAATCACAGAAGAGATATAGGGACCTTCTCTTTATAAGAAAAGCCTTTAAAATACAAGGAATATATTAACAGGTCAAAATAGATGAAGAATAAACATATTACTTGTTTTAGGGCATAATCTCATATTTATTTTTGCTGAATGATTTTAGTGAGTCTTTTTCATGATACTTTCATCTTTGAATACCAAAACCTAATTTTATCCTCCTCTAAATATACAATTTAAAAATTAAATATCTGGAGTCTATTAACTTGTACCTAGTGAGGAATTGTAAGCGTTTCTCATGACACATAGCATTGTCTGTTAAGTCTCCAATAAATATTACAAATGAGAGGACAGAAATCCCAGAGACATACAAGTATTTTGGGACTGTTGCTGTTCTTGGGGAGTGATGAGGTGAGCAGCTTCTGTGCCAGCACCACAGAAAGAGGAGCACTCCAGCATGGGGTACAGGGAGGGTTCCTGGACCAGGGGAACCTCACGGCAGTAGAGCCACAGTGGCTAGCGGAACCTGGGCAGGGCCAGGAGAAATGTCAGGCACACACACACCTCCCCTGCCTTAAAAGTATCTGGGAGTGCTGGCATCAGCTGGCAGGAAGCGCACTGCAACTCTGCCAGCTCTACCAGGGAGGAATGGTTTCCACTCACGGAAGACCCTGTCCTCTCCCAGCTCTGCACCCACCACAAGTGAAGCAGCTGCCCAGACACAGCTCCAGTGGGAACAGCTGCCACCCAGTGCCAGCACATCCAGGGAACTGAGCTAACACTGTTATTCCCAACATTCCCCAAGGAAAGAGATCGGGGGCGTTGGGTTAATGGCAAGTCCAGTGTCAATCAAGTGTGCCCTGGCAGCCGAAAGAGCCAACTGTGCCCTGTGGTACACCAGGCACAGCATCACCAGCTGGCTGAGGAGGTGACTGTCCCATCTGCACTGCTGCAGCCCCTCCTCGAGTCCATGCTTTGGTGCCTCAATCTAAGAACATCAAACACCTTCAAGGGGGGCAGGGAAACAGGAGATGCTGATCTCTCTCTGGTGACTAGTGACAGGACATAAGGAAATGGGACGGAATTGCATCAGGGGAAGTTCAGATGGGACCTTAGGAAAAGGTTCTTCACTAAAAGGAAGGTTGGCCACTAGATCAGGCTCCCCAGGGAAGTGGTCACAGCACCAAAGTTGACAGAGCTCAAGCAGTATCTGGACAATGCTCTCGGGCACATGGTTTAGCTGAAGCAGTCCTGGGAGGAGCAAAGAGTTGGACTCAATGATCCTTATGTGTCCCTTCCAACTCCAGATATTCTATTTTATTACTATGAAAAAGTATACCATTAACTTCAGTGGAAAGAAGCTTCACAAAAGGTTGGTTTGTGGGATTTTTTTTGATGGGAGTTGAACATTTTAACTTGGGAATTTACTGAAATGGTGAGAAATAATCTACTATCTACTTGTTACTGCTCTTCAAGGCAAGCAAAGGTACAAACATTCAAGCTATGTCTCCCTTGTTCTTTAAGAAAAGGAATACATACCATAAATGCACCCCAATATATAACATCACTGTCATAAAGGGAAAATCTAAGAAAGGGGGAGACACTGTTGAGAAAATAATTTCAAATGTTGTGCATTAAAGTACTTCAGTTAAGTCATGGTAGCACAACTGGCCATTAGGTGTCATTGTTGCTACTATGTTTAACATTCATTTCTATCAATTTTAAAGCACTACCTATAAAAAAATGTATTACTGTACACAACTATTTGCAGTGATTTTCATAGAAGGACTAATAGTAGTTCTGTACCAAAGGTAGAGATTTCTACATTTCAAGGGCAACATAATAATATAATTAAAATTAATTTTAAGTCCACCAGCATTTTTAATTTTCATAACCTTCTTGGCTAAGTGTTCAGTTAACATTTAAAAGAAAAACCTTTCAGAAATCAAACACATAAAGCAAGCCTGAGATAGGAGGCAAACACAATCAGAGAAACCACACTTGGTAGTATTCCTTCATGATTCAAGCTGGTCCAATATCATCTCAATGGGGAAGAGGGAAAAGGGGAGAAATTTTAAGTGAGCTTGTGTCAATTGTTTCACTCACCAATTGTTTGAATAATTGCATTCTGGACAATCCTCTCATCACTCTCCTTGGAGCTTATGCTTAAAGTGGTGCTTTCACAGGAACTGCGCCGGTCACCCAGCTCAAAGTCAACGCTGATGCGCAGGTGCTTCAACAAGGTATTAAAAACCTCCAGAACTGTTGGGCCTGGAAACAACAAATAACACTGATTGCACTTGTCAAGGGGGAGATGTCTGAAAAAATGAAAACTGGGCTTTTCAATCCATTTTCACGAGCAGTGAGAGTAGGATGATGAAGAGAACAAAGTGAATTACAGCATTTGAGGCATCACGACTAGAGAAAAACTTTTGAGGTGTGCCTACACTTTGATACTTTAGAAATTAACTTGGAATCAGGAAATACAGTTAGGTATGTATGCATAATCCATTATGATCCACTACTGGGTCTGGTCCGGATGCAGGTAACCTGATTTTCCTTGTGCATGCAGCTTTTGCTCCACCCATCGAGCTGTCTTTATCTTGATCCATGAAACTTCTCACTTTCTTTCTACATTGTCCCTGTCCTGTGGGAAAGGGGAGTGCAAACAGCCCAGAGTCAACTCACCATGCAAGTTTCAGATAAAAACAGAAGAGGTTGCTGAAATTAAACATCAGTAATGGATTTAACTGCAGGTACTTGCCCCTGAACTTCAGTTATTTCAAAACCCGCTACTAAAATCCACTTCTATACATTGGATCAAATCATGAGCTCTTCTCATCACATGGTAAAAGACTTCACAAGTCTGTGCATGCAAGTGGGTCTCATATGAAGAGGAAGGACATATTCAGGC